>NW_016107825.1:546307-597131 GCF_001604975.1 Cebus imitator | reverse complement strand
AGATAGTGTTTCAGTCTTGTTGTCCAGGCTGGAGTGCAATGGCGCAGTCTTGGCTTACCGCAACCTCCACCTCCTGGGTTCAAGCCATTCTCCTGCCACAGCCTCTCAAGTAGCTGGGATTATAGGCATGCGCCACCCCACCCAGCTAATTTTTTTGTGTTTTTAGTAGAGATAGGGTTTCACCATGTTGGTCAAGCTGGTCTCGAACTCCTGACCTAAGGTGATCCACCTGCCTCGGCCTCCCAAAGTGCTGGGATTGCAGGCATGAGCCACTGCACCTGGTTCTCATTGTGTCAATCTTATGAAGTAGTTTGTACCCAAGTTGTAATAATTTTATTGAGCAGCCTAAAGCTCAGTGGAGTACAAATATTATTAAGTGATTGATTATATTCTAACCATGGTCCTCAACCATAAGCTATGGGCATTTTCTTTCCTATCCTCTAGGTGTATACCTTAGGCAAATCCCATGGAGGTCAAATCAGTAGAAAGATCAATAAAACATTTTTACAAGTAATATAAAATGTTTAGTCTGGAGTCCCTGTCTTTTAGAGATATATACTGAGCTGTTTACAGACAGAATGGCATTATGTCTGGGATTTGGCTGGAATTCATGCTAGGGGAGGAGTGTCAGGAAGGCACTGGGTGAGGGTGTCAGTGAAGTAAGACTGGTGTGCGCTGGCAATGGGTGATCTGGAGGACAGACAAACGGGACATGAAAGTTTGTTACATATTCTCTACTTTTGAATATGCTCGAAAATTTCTTTAACACAAACATTTCAAAGCTATTCTGTAATTAACATTCCTAACATATGCATACTAAATTACAATAAACAAAATATTAGAAATATCACTAAAAAACCCAAAATTCTATTTATTTTATTTAATAAATAAAACAAAGAAAACCACTGATGAGGGGGAAACCCTTTCAGGATCTCATTGGACTTAACACGCATGCCCTGCTCTTTGGGTACAGGCTTCTGAGTCCTCAGAGCACAGAGGGAGGAGTCTGCTCATTTCCTTCTCCTTCTTCTCCCTCTGCATTTCTCCATCTTCTGACATTGGGACAGGGAGAAGAGAGCAGAGAAAAAGGTGTCACCTCCTATCTTGCATGCTTCTGCTTCCGAGTTTGCTTGCATCTCTGCCTGCCCTGAGAACTGTGTGCTGTGTTCCCGGTGGCAGGTACCTATGACTGCTCGGGGACACGAGTCTCAGTTGCTGCGGTTCTTGTGGCAGGGATGTCGCTTCTGCACATTTTCTTTGCATGGGAGGCCCCTAGCTTATCCTGGCTGATGCCTGCTTGGGCACTGTTGCTGGTGGTTAACTCCACAGTATTATGGGACTCATGCCTCCCTCTGCTCCCTCTGTCTTTTCTCTCCTTCCCTGCTTCAAACAGGAACCACCGGCAGAACAGCGCAATAAATAAAATTAAGTAAATTAAATCAAACAAATTAAATAAAGAAAATTAAACAAATTAAATAAGCACAGGAGGAAGAGCCTGCCCAGAGCAAGGTTCCCATCCACTTTCCCTCCTTACAACGCTGCTGTTGGTTTGTTTTGGTTACTGTTTTGTTTTATGGTGGAGAACCACCCGGAACCTGTTCCTGAGAAGTGGGAAGTTGCATCGCCCTCCACAAGCTCACTCTGAGATAGCACTGGGAGCATTCCCATGTCTCATGAGTTTACCATTTATTTGACCCCCAGGGTACCCTGAGGTGGGAGGACTATCTCCGGAGAGCCAGGGTCCCACGACCATCTCTATTCCTTACTGGATCTCAGGGACTTGAAGCCTCTTTCCCACGGCTTTTGTACCTGGTTGTCAATTTTGCCTGCAGTGGAAATTGTAGCTCAGCCTCTTCTTCCACTGGCCCTGAGTGTACTTGGCAAAGCCCAATTCCCTGGAGGTAAGTTCCCCCCCAGAGTTCTTATCTTCAAGCATCACCTCCTGCTGCTCTCACCTTCTGTTTCTCCAAGTCTGTGTTCTGTTTCCATACAGAACGAGAGATGGAAGAGGACAGGAGATGCAGAGGAAACAGAGGCAGAACAACCCTTTATTCTTCCTTGGTAAAATGATGAACTAATTCATACTCAAATGATAATGGCTGGGTTTTATCATGTCTTCCTAACGGTATTCTGCAGATTGTCCCCAGGGGATTGCCACCTGGGGGCAGAGAAAACTGCCTTAGAGCCGAGCGTGAGAACTGGGTCTGTTCCCATGAAAGGAGCAGAAAGGCGCTGAGGGATGCTGCATCATGACTAACCACGCATTCAGGAGTCCAAACGCTGTTTAAGTCCTGCAGTAGTAGAGTCTACTAAGTAGCAAATACTTCCATAAACCTCAGTTTCCTTTTCTATGAAAGAAACACGTACCCTTCCCCCAGGGTTGCTGTGGGGGATTAATTGAAACGATGCATGTAAAAGAGCTTTGAAAACTGTAATGCACTTATGCAAATAGGAATTGTAAAAACCCCTCGGGGCCCTGAGATGGTAAGATATTATTACCACGGAGCTGGTTTTGCTGAGTTAAATCAAGAGAAGTTTTGAAAGTTAGCAAGATATAAGATTTACAGGCTACCTTTTGTGGTCTTGATCCATTTTATACTTCTCCTAACTCAGCACTTTGGGGACTTCAAAGAGGAATCTACTCACAGAAAATGTGCACGGACCGGGGAGAAGAGTCAGGAAGCTCATGACTGGTTACCTCCTCCCTCACATGGCAAGCTTCCCATCCCTGCACACGGATGTGGTGAGCTGGCTTTTCTCGTATCACTATCCTACGGGCAGGCCAGGACTCTTTCTGGGGGATCATCAGGAAGCTGAATTCTATTTGTGCTTGCTTGTAACAAACCAAAAGCAGGTCTTCTCTTAGCTGTGTTGGCCATCCAGGCCTTTGGACTCACTGTTTATTGTCACCTGACACCAGGGCTTTAGATAGTGCATATCATCTCACCCCTTTTAGTCTGAGAGCCATGGATTGCATTGCAAGTCCTTTATTGCCATCGTAGCATATCATATGCATTTGGGTGGAGGGACATACACACAGCGTCTCTTCTCTTTATATTTTCTGTAGCAATAGCATAAGTACTTCAGAAGTGAGCAATAGTGAGCTTTGGACAAAATCCACCACTTGGCTTGAATCTTAAGGTAATATTGTTTGTCACTGACCAAGCAGTTGAGGGGATAATATTCTCCCAATGATTTACAATGATCATGCCTTTCAGAATAGGTGTTCATTGGCTCCACAAATTCCTCATGAACTTCTACCATGTGGCCACTCTGGGGTAAATGCTGAGCATAGGACTGTAACTAAGACCAATGGAGTCTTAGCCACAGGTTACTGGGAGAAGACAGACCTTAAACAAATAATTATACAAATGCATGATTAATTACAAGTGTAACATGTGCTAATTAGGGTTGTCAGGTAAGATACCAGACACTCAGTTAAATCTGAATTTCAGATAAATACTTGGAACTTACTTATACTAAAAGAGTATATACTGTTTGTCTGAAATTCAAATTTAACTGGGAGCTCTATACTTTTAGTTGCTGAGTGTGACAACCCCAGCAGTTATGAAGGGGTGCAGGATACTTTAAGAACATATTTACTGTAAGTCTTAAGCTTGTCTGACGTTAACAGTGAAATGGACAACTCAGGGGCTAGAAGAAGCTGATGATCCATTACCATTAACTATAATTTAGTATTTCCAAGAGGGCAGTAACCCTTATATACAACTAAAGACACAACATTGACAAGATATGGACAAGGTTTGTCTAATAAGTACTCATAGGTAGGAAGCTGATTTATAAAATTTAATATTGCCATGCAGGGTGATTTATAAATTGCACCATGGAAAGGTTTTATGGGAAATTTCCATGCAGAGCTCCAGAGCTCAGGGCAGGTGTAGGACTACGTTCCAAGAAAGTCCGGAAATGTTCACCCTGACCAATTACTGCAAATCCTCTGTTCACAAAGGAGTCCTTGAGAAAGAAAGAAAGGCAGGTGAACACACACCGTTTTCTCCAGGCAAGACCAATAGCCAAGAAAATAAAAATGAAAAACCCTGCAGCCTTAGCTTCCATGGAAGAATGCTTATTTCACAGTGCATTTACTTTTCAGTCTGTAACCTCTGGGGCTGACGTGCCTGAGTGCAAAGCCCCTGGGAGGCAGGTCTAAGGAAGAGCCATCTGCAATGTAGGGGAGGGTAACAGCAGACCTCTGCTGGGGGTTTGTGCCTGGGCCCAGGCCCATTCTCCGTTCTGCCTCCAAGGCCTGACGTACACCCTCTTGGGTCTTTTCCTTTCGCTGTTGCCTTCTTCACTGAACTCTCTCCATCTCTGTAGGTCCCTGTCTCCTTTTGAATTTGTCTCTTATGCTAAAATAAAAACCTTATACTAATTAAATGTAACAGAGTTTAATTGAGCAAAGAATGATTTGCTAATTGGGCAGCACCCGAACATGAGTAAGTTCAGAGAGACTCCAGCACAGCCTCATGGTCAAAAAACATTTATGGACAGAATAAGGAAAGTGGCCTACAGAAAATGTAAATGAGTTGTAGCAACAGCTGGTTTTTACCTTATCTGAACATGGTTTGAATATTTGGCCACCTTTGATTGGCCCAAACTCAAGGAACAAAAGTAGGTTAGAGTCCATTGATACATTCAGTTAGGTTGCAGTTCACTATGTGCTAAGAAACCTTCAGGCTGAACTTAAAATATGTGAAGAGGCAGATGTAGGCTCAATTTAAGTTAGCACCTGCTTCTTCCCTTCTCTTTCCCCTTTCCTTTGCTGGTCAACTTATGAAATTCAGGTATTTCACATAACATCTGCTTATTATTTGAGGGCAGCAGCACTGCCGATTTTAACCTTAAATAAAAAAGAACTAAACTGTTCTATCAACAAAATCTAAAAATGAAATTAAGGTGGGGCGCTTAATTATTAGCTATGGATTAATTCTTTCTCTGTGAGTGGTCCTCCCTAGACAAATATTCCTTTTTTTCCTGTTGTAGATAAGGGCTAAGACCCAATATGGAATTCAAATCACAGGAATGGAAAAAGAAGTCATTCAGAATATACCACACAGCTTTAACTTTCACTTTTGTCTCCAACCAAACATTTATTACTCTTTAAAATTCTTAATTATAATGTGATGCAACTGGTTAGGAAAGAGCTGTATTCATGCAGAATTGATATGCAGTGCCACCTTTCTTTAACAAAACCCAAAAGACATATGTTAAATTGGATTTCTATAAAAATCAGAAAGGGAGGGGTGCGCAATACAGCCATCCCTTGCTATCTGTGGGATACTGGTTCCAGGATCTCTAAGATCCTCACGTGCTCAAGTCCCTGATATAAATAGCATAATATTTGCATATAACCTACCTACATCTTCCAGTATACTTTTAACCCTCTCTAGACTACTTATAGCACCAAATACAATGCAAATGCTGTGTAAACAGTTGTTATACTGTGTTGTTTAGGGAATAATGACAAGAAAAATAGTCTGTGCATATTCAGCACGACAGCCATGCATTTTCCCCCCAATATTTTCCTTCCCTGGTTGGTTGAATCCATGGGTGCAGAACCCATGGATATGGAGGATCTATTCTGTGGAATGAGCCATGTGCAGTGAGTGGAAATAAGGAATCCTTCTCACTAAGTACAAATTAAATTATTGGCCAATTGGGGCTTAAGAAATATCACTGCTGTCTCTGCATTCTTTATTTCTGTCATCTGCTCCAATGTCAACTGATAATCCCTTTTCACTTTTTACATCTGACTGTGCCCCATATCATTCCTTTCAAGGAAGCAACCTATTCCTTATAGCACGGTGTTCTGGCCCATTTTTTTTTTTTTTTTCCTCTACAGGATGATTGTTCTTTCTGCCTCTGGACCTGTTTATTTTCCAAGCCTGGCTCTTCAGCCTTTTGTCAAGTCTAAAAACCAAATAGGCTTTCAATGAGCACCCTGTGTCTTTATACAGTAAACAAAGCCTATTTCTGTTGCTTGCAATAAAAAAGACTGATTCACCTGCTTAAAGTGAAGTCTAATTTGTTCTTCTAAATGTCCTCAAAAGTGGTAAATTTAGATTAAGCCTCCATAGCATTTTCTGGATATTATATTTAATGGTTAATTTCATTTTTGTTTATGCAAATAATGCACAAATGAGTTTGCCTTATTAAATGATCAGAGGTAAGAAGAGCGCCTCTTTACTGACACTCCCTTGGTGTTGGGTCTCCTCCAGTGTGCTGGAACCAGCTTCTACCAGCTCCTCAGAACTGCTGTTGAATTTCCAGGGATTTTTGTGAGTTTGTTGTGAAATACAGCCATTATGGGTGGGAGACACAGTGGAAGTATTTACACCACAGAAATTGGCAAATGCTACACATCCATTTTTGTTTTTCTTCTCTTGAAACCTGTGCAGACCATTATGCTGTGCGTGTTGTTTTCCAGTTTCTTTTTCTCACATAACCTAAATGTACTGTGAAATTTACCCTGTCAGCATATACGACACTTCCAGTTCATCCCTGTCACCTAGAACATCAGTATTCATTGTGTCCTGAGACCCCATGGAAGTTGCCAAGCACCTCAGGCTGCCTGCAAGGTCCTTGCTTTTCCAGCGGTATGTCTGTACAAGACAGCATTTTCTTCATATGCTTTAAGTAAAACAATATATCACAGCAGATTGATGCACAAGCAGATATGAGAATCCAGCTGTCTTCTATCAATTCATACCTAGAGACAACACAAATGGAAAACAACATCAATCTTCTCTCTAAAGTTCATTTATATAGCTATTTTTCATGTTATTGATGTTAAAGTGAAACAGATTTGTTATTTGTAAATCAATTAATAAATAAACATTTACTGTTTTTCAGTTTTAATTGTTAATGCAAAAAATATTGATAGTATAACCCACATAAACAAAGTCTTTGGGGTCCTCGATAATTTGTAAGAGTATTAAGGGCTCTTGCGATTAAAAAGTTTGAAAACTACTGCCATAACCTTTTCATGTGGCAGTTGTCAGACACTGCCGACAGCCTCATGTTCCAGAGGGAAATTCTCTGTGCGCAGTCAGATCTTATGTATTTTAAGATTCCACATCACCCAATGGCGGGCCAAGTGTTTGACATCAGTTGAAGGTACTGATAAAAACATTGCTGTCTGTCTGTGAGGACACCTTTCTCTTGGAGAAGGATTAGATCCCAGGGAAGGTCTTTGGGGTGAGGTGTAGGGGCTTCATCTAGGTCACCATTGACAAATACCTAGGCTTGCAGAATTGCCTACTATGGGATTTTTAAAAGATTTTTCAAAAATTGCTTTTGAAACTCTGTCTTGATGATGGAAGGTGTAAGTAGTTTTAAAAAGCCAACATGGAGATCAAAGGACCCACCATACCCACGTGGCACAAGTTTGGTTTACGTATCGGTGTTTTGGTATACAGACATCATCTTTCCAAGACAAATTCTTGCAAGTCTTGAGTGCCTCCTTGCTCTTCCTTGGAATTGCAGATGCTGCCCTATGTGTGGGCCTTCCCTTTGCATTTATTTTTCCTGGACGCTTCTCCCCTTCTTCACCTCCATGTCTGCACGTTTCATCCGTAAGCTAATTCCGCTCTTCACTAAAATGTCTTCTCAGTGAGGCTTTCCCTGGTCACACTACCCAAAATAAATTCCTCCTCCTAATGCTTTCTAACTATCCCCTTTCCTTTTCACTATTTGTTGGTGACTTTCTCTTATCATCCTTCTTTGCACCTCCCACTAGAATGTCCCCATCAGTAAGGTGGGAATTTCTACCTTCTTTGTTCACTGTGGTCTCCCTGGCACCTAACATGGTAAATGTTCAACGGACTTTATTTAGTAATTCATTCATTACTAAATAAATAAAATCAAACTTTACTAGGTGGATATTATTTCTTTTTGATGGTGTAGTTCTACTTTTATAGGAAAATGAGGAAATAGTGGAGAGGGGTAGCTTGGAGCACCCTGGTCTCCATAGCATGTTAATGTCTCCAGGTGCCATAGCTCATAGGCACTGGATGGAAATGAGAGATGCAAGGATGTGGAGGAGGTAAAATCACTCCACTTTGAAGAATGCTGGGAGGGATGGTTCTTCTTGACTCACCTGTCAGTGTATCTTCCAGGGCAGGGAATGCCCCTGGTGATGAATTCTTGCCAGCCAAGCAGGTTTTTATTTTGGAATATGTTCATGTTCCTTGTAGGGGGAGGATGGGCAGGTAACTTCTCTATGTCCCTGCGTTGAGGCAGCTCCAAATTATGTCTTAGAAAAATTGACTCTTACCAGTGCTTTCTTGGGTTCAAGAAGATGTGACAAGGCATTCTCTTTAGAGGTGTGTTGACATGTATTAACCCCGGCCTAGGTAATCTGATTGTTACAGCTCGTGGCTTTATTTAACTGGCAGCATAAAATAACTGTTCTTGAGGGCTAACATCAAACTCATCAATTTTCAATGGCTATCAGCAGCTCCGTTGAGAGAAACAGTATTTAGAGAGGGCTGCCTTAATAAATCATTTCTCTAGATTCATATTTCTTAACTTTGGCTGGGCATTAGATCACCTGGGCATTTGTAAAAATATAGACAGCTGGACTTTTGCTGAGATTTTCATTGGAATTTTCACCGAGATTCTGATTCAGCAGGTCTAGAGTCACCCCAGATATCAGCATTGTTAAACATCTCCATGTATGTCTTTGTTGAGAAGCCAGCTGTGAGAATTACTGCAAGACAGTCTAAAAATTGATCACAAATTAAAATGCATAAGTAGGGGCCAGGCAGGTAATGCAAATGACTTAAGCAGATTAGTGAGGACTGGAAAATCTACTGTCTATCCCTTGGCCCAAAGGGGCAGCCTGATACTTGGTGCCAACTAATTGCAGCCATGTGAATCTGCTATTGCCAGATCTTACAATTCCTTAAGGAATGCCGAAGTATCTGAATTTTTATGTGCAATTGTCCAATTTTTATGTTTGCTCAATTTAAACTCCCTACTATTGTGGCCCAAAAAAATATACTTCAGGCCAAATTTTAGCTCAAGGGCACTCTGTTTGCAACCTCTGCAAAAATCTTCTCTCGGTTAAAGCCAGTTTGCTAGAGAGCCATTTTGCTGGACTGCATGAACTGGCCCTCCACTTAGTTTTTATAGAATGGTGGTGTATTTCTATATTAGGAGAAGGCACAAGAACAGCCCCACCAAGATGAATCACTTTGTCTGTTGCAGCACTGCTATAGGGGCATTCCTTGTTTATCCTCTTCCCAACAGCTCTGGGGGAAATGTGTTCCCAGCCTTAGCATGAGGACAAGCTGAGGTTCTCCTGAGTGGCTGCTTTGTGCTGTTCTAAGGACACTCTGAATGATGCAATTGATCATGCTCCTCTCTTTCGCTGCGTTTTACCATCTTGGAGCCATGCTACATGTCTTGATTTTAGCAAGAATATAAATGGTAAGGTATTTATTTTTTCACAGTAATTAAATTTCTGCTTTCACTTTGTAATATTACCTTGTTTATTCTCTATGTTTTCAGTCTTCTGACTTATCTTGCTATGTTTCCAAATCTTTAATTAGATATCTTAATTTATTTTTGAGTGGATGTATAACAGGTGAAAAAAATGATGAATATTGAAGAAACTGTTTGCTTCCCCCCACCCTTGTTTTAGAGACAGAGTCTTGCTCTGTCACCTAAGCTGGAGTGCAGTGGTAAAATCATAGCTCACTGTAGCCTTAAACTCCTTGGCCAAAGCAATCCTCCTACCTCAGTCTCCTGAGTAGCTGGGACTACAGATGTGTACCACCATGCCCAGCTAATTTTATTTTTAATTTTTTTGTGTGTAAACATAGTAGGGTCTCACTTGTTGCCCAGGCTGGTCTCAGACTCCTGGGCTTAAGCCATCCTACTGCCTTTGTGTCACAAAGTGCTGCAGGTACAGATGTGAGCCACCACACCCAGCCTGTTTTGTTTTAATTGAAAATAGCATTTGAGGTTTTGATAGAAGACAGTCAGGAAATAATACCTCAGTGTACAGCAGAGCTTAAAGCATTCTATATTATGCCCAGAGTGAAAGCAAAGTGTCTGCAATATTTATGCATTTTTACACTTATCTACATTAATTAGAGTCTGTAGGATTAATCTGGATTTAGCAGGACATGGGAACTTCAAAGCCTATTTATAATTAAGTTTTAAAAACCATCATTACATTTTTAATGTCTCAAAAGAAATATATATTTAAATTTTTGAAGGATACTGCAAAATTGTCCTTGATGATTTGCTTCTCCAATTCTCTCGACCTACACGAGAAAGCGTGGACTTTGTCTTCAGCCTTGTCTTCGCCAGTACTGAATAGCATTAACCTGTAAAACATTTCCACCATGTTTTAGGTGATAAGTTGCTTTCATTTGTTGGTGAGTTTGAACATTTTTTCATACATTTTGCCCATTTTTATTTCATCTTCTTAGATTTTTTTTTCAAATATTTTCCAGTGTTTTGATTTTTTAATTTAGGTTGTATGTGACTCTTTTATACTGTAAAACTAAATATGTTATTGGTAATATGTTATAAATTTCTAACTCTTAGACACTGGTGTATTAATTTTATAATAACAAAAGATAGCATAAAGTTTTGTTTTCACCTTGTCAAATCCAATATTGCTTTAATTCTGAGTGTTTTGCTCTGGAAAATCACCCCCCAAAAAATAGTGGTAAAACATGATAAACTGTAATAAAATAGTTTAAATTTTTATATACAAATACAAAATTACATATCTATGTTTAGTTTTTAAGTCCATTTGGAATTTATTGTTGTAAGCGATTGTGGGTTAGGGATTTCATTTTCAATTTAGTAATCATTTGTCCTAACACTATTTATTGTTCAAAAAGCTCTTTATTTTCCTATTACTTGAAGTAGTCCAGTTACAATATTTTAAATGTATTTATTACTTTTAGAAATCACAAATGTACTCATTGATTTGTTGAATCAAATCAGCAATACAAATCAAAGGCAGCCCAAAATATTGAAACTTTTTAAAGCAATGGTTTGTTTTGACAATAGGAGGGAATTGCATTCAATTATTTTTCTTTTGGCAACCAAACCTTGTAAATACTATGATGCATATTTGAATTACCCAATACATTTTGATAATCATTAGTACTTACAGATGTGGTTTTGATTAAAACAATAAATGAAGAAAATCAATTTTGGTGACACTTTTTTAAAAGAAATATTGATTAAGTGAAAAATAATTTTTCTTTAAAAATGGGGCATGTTTAGAAAATTACCTGAAATGTCTTATTTTTTATTATGTGCCAATTGATATATTTGTATAATTCTATTAAATTATGTATCACTATATTCCCTAGAAAATGCTTTCTATGTGATTTTATTTTTTAAACTTCAGTTATATATTGGTAGTCTTAATGGCCACTTTGTCTTATTTTGTGAAATTTCCACATTATTTTACAAATCAATCTGCTTCATCAGTGTCAGGAACATGCTCAAAGTCATCAAGTGTTGGCAAAAGAGAAGGCTTGGTAAGGTTAATGTAGAAGCAGAGAAACTGAAAGCTCTGAGATCTCTTAGGCATGAAGAAGCATGACACCTTTGTTTTGGAGATGGTGAGTTAAGGTCTTCAGTTTAAATAAATATAAAGGACTATATTTAATGCATGTATTAAATATATATATAGCTTTGGTTTATTCATTTTAACTTCTGTATAGATGCTTGCTTATGAATATGATATTATTGATGATTTCCCTCAGGCTGTTCATCATTTTTTACTATTACAAAAATGCTACGCATCCTTGTTCCTATCTCCTTGAATAATTATGTGGAATAATCCTCCAACACAGTGGTCCCCAACCTTTTTAGCGCCAGGGACTGGTTTCATGGAAGACAGTTTTTCCCGGGGGGGATGGTTGCAGGATGAAATGGTTCCACCTCAGATTGTCGGGTATTAAATTCTTACAAGAAGTGTGCAACCTATATCCCTGTATGCACAGTTCTCAACAGGGTTTGAACTCCTGTGAGAATCTAATGCTGCTGCAGATCTGACAGGAGGCAGAGCTCAGGGCCTTGTTTGCTGCTCACCTTCTGCTGAGTGGCCGATTTTCAACAGGCCATAGACCAGTACTGGACCAGGGCCTGAAGGTTGAGGATCCCTGCTCTAACACATACAGCTAGAAGTATGCAATGTTGGGTGTTAAGGAATATGCATTTTCACCTGAAACACGTATCACTAGATGGCTCTTCTAAGCAGTAGTTATGACACCCAAGTAATGAATAACAACTAGTTTCTCTAATATTTGATATTTTCAGTTATTTGTGTCAAATGTGTGTTAAGAAGTAGTATATCAATGTTGTTTTAATGTGTTTGTCCTTAATTGAACGTGAAGTTACATGTGTTTACTATTTGATGTTGTTCCACTGATAAACAACTGTTCATATTATTTGCCTATTTTTCAGGTTTATTGAGGAATAATTGACACACAATAAACTGCATGTATTTTAAAGTATAAAATTTAATAAGTTTTGGCATATGTACATATATATAAAACCATCACCACCCATCAAATTAACATAATGAACATATCCATCACCCCATATATATATATGTGATCTATCACCCACAGACGTACTATGGGATTAAATTTATGTAAAGTTCTAGAAAATGCAAACAAATATGTAGTGACATGAAGCATATCAGTGGTTGCTTGGGAATGGCAGAGTTTGCAGGAAGACTAAGAGGAGATGGGGAGATGACAAAGCGGGGATCAGCTCTTTCCTCTTCCGTGTAAATTTTAGAATGTCATTAAAATGCCACAAAACTATGTTTTTGGAATTTTGATTGGATCGCATTGAGTTCATATATGAATTTGGAGAGACTAACATTCATGAAACATTGATTTTCTCCATTCATGAATGTTCTTTCCTTTCATTAATTTATTTTTATTTTTCATTCTTATTTTTGTAGAGACGGAGGTCTTGCTGTGTTGTTCAGTCCAGCCTCAAATCCCAGACCTCAGCTGATCATTGCAACTCAGCCTCTCAAAGCACTGGGATTACAGGCATGAGCCACAGCATTCAGCCTTAATGTTTTATATTTTCCATTAATATCTTGAATAAAATTTTAGAAAAGTTTCCTAGGTATGCTGTAAGTTTTGTTTCTATTGTGAATTGGATTCTTTTTCCACTTCCACATTATAACTGGTTATTTCTGATGCACGAACATACTATTGACATGTAATTTGGCTATTAAAACGGGAAAACTTAAAAAGCTATTAAATTTTAATAGATTTGTTTTTAATACCTTCTTACCCTTCCCTATGGAGACAATCACGTTGTCTGCCAATAATGACAATTTTGTCTTTTCCTCTCAAATCCCATACCTCTAATGTCTATTTTTTTCCATCACAATGGCAAATACTTCTTGTACTGTGTTGAATACTATGTTTTTCTCAATTTGGAGAGAAGGTGCCTGTAGTTTCGTCAAGATCATAAATAATACTGGGTCAGATTCAGTTCAAATTTGTTTTCAATTTTAGTTTCCTATCAAACCATAAAGTAAGCTTTCTAAGAAGGTAAGTAACCCTACTAAGCAGATGCAGATTCCCAATGACTCCTTTATTACTCAGAGATCTGTGCCTACATTGGTGGTTAATTCAGCCATGGGAAATGAGAAATCCACATGTCAGTGGACCTCAGAAATTATTACTTCAATGCCTTGTATACAGCAAGGATGAAAGAGGGTTCACATTAGGCCCAAGCTCGATCTCTTGTCAGGTAAGAAATTTTTCTTTTCAAGCACTCTGTTTCATTCTTGAGCATTTTATTTCTACTGTGTCACGAGGCCTGGAGTGCCTTTGGTCATGGACTACCACATTAGGTTAGAAATTTTATTTTATTCATAGTTTGCTAATTTAAAAAAATGACAGTGTTTTTATTAATTATAATTTTTACATATTGAAATAAATATATACATTTTAAAATATATTAATGGGGAAAATTATGCCAACAGTTTTTTGTTTTTTTTTTTTTTGACAGAGCTTCACTCTGTTACCCAGGCTGGAGTACACTGGTGCATTCTCCGCTCACTACAACCTCCGTTTCACAGGTTGAAGCAATTCTCCTGCCTCAGCCTCCCAAGTAGTTGGGATTACAGGCACCTGCCACCACACCTGGCTAATTTTTGTATTTTTAGGAGAGACAAGGTTTCACCATGTTAGCCAGGCTGGTCTCGAACTCTTGACCACAGATGCTCCACCTGCCTAGGCCTCCCAAAGTGCTGGGATTACAGGTGGGAGCTGCCTCGCCTGGCCCAGGTTATTAAATGTTGAATCTGCTTTGCATTCTTTGGATAAATTCTCTCTGGTTCTAACATATTATTTTTCTTTATATTATTAAATTTGATTTGCTAACATTTTAATAAGATTTTTATAGACTGCGACTTTTAGATAATACTGATCTATAATTTACCCATATTTTTAACCACTCTTTTTGTTTCATTTTTCTTGACACTATGTTTATGTTATATAAATATATAGCTGGGTTTTGTTGTAGCTATTGCTTCAATCATATCTAATTTTTTCAGTCTTTTTAAAATAGTCATTTTCTGTAATTTGTTATTTTATATTAGCTATATTTGCCAATGGTTACAGTTTTTTCTAACATACTAATATGCATTTCCTATTTATTGTGCCTTCTCTTTGCTTCTTTCCTTCTTTAAAACCTTCTTATGAATTGATGAAGTTTTCTTTATTTTTCCTCACTAATTTATGAGTTATATATTTTATTTCCTTTATTTTAGGATTGAGGCTAAAATTTTAAAATTGTTACCTAAATTTCAAATTTAAGTAACAATGTTTCAGTTTGTTAAATATCTCAAATCCCATTTCAAGACAAGAAAATTAATGTTTTAATTTTATTCCAAATTCTACCAATTCTATTATTATTATTATTATTATTTTTTTTTTTTTGGGACGGAGTTTCGTTCTTGTTACCCAGGCTGGAGTGCAATGGCGCGATCTCGGCTCACCGCAACCTCCCCTCCTGGGTTCAGGAATTCTCCTGCCTCAGCCTCCTGAGTAGCTGGGATTACAGGCATGCGCCACCATGCCCAGCTAATTTTTTGTATTTTTAGTAGAGACGGGGTTTCACCGTGTTGACCAGGATGGTCTCGATCTCTTGACCTCATGATCCACCCGCCTCGGCCTCCCAAAGTGCTGGGATTACAGGCTTGAGCCACCGCGCCCGGCCAATTCTATGATTAATATCTAGTATTTTAGTTTTATTTTTAACTAACAAGAATTATTATTATTAACATTAACAACCAATGTTTATTTAGATTTACCATTACTTTATTGTTTTCTTTTTTTACTTTTATGTTTTTGCTTTCCACTTTATTCTTTAGTAGTTTATGCAGTGGATTTTTTATTGGAGTGAAATCTTCATTTTTTTTCCCCATTTATTTATTTTATTGCATTTTAGGTTTTGTGGTACATGTGAAGAACATTTAAGATTGTTGCATAGGTACACACGTGGCAGTGTGATTTGCTGCCTTCCTCCCCATTACCTACATCTGGCATCTCTCCCCTTGCTATCTCTCCCTAGCTCCCCATCCCCCACCGTCCCTCCCCTATTTCCCCCCAACTGACACCAGTGTGTAGTGCTCCCCTCCCTGTGTCCATGTGTTCTCATTGTTCAACACCCACCTATGAGTGAGAACATGCAGTGTTTGATCTTCTGCCCTTTTGTCAGTTTTCTGAGAATGATTGGATGAACCTGGAAATCTTCATTTTTTATATGTCTCTTAATGCCTTTATTTCACTCTCAATACTGAGTGATTGAATTGCTTGGTATAATATTGTTAGAGATATAATTTCTTATGTTGTTACTGATTATTACTAGAATTCTTCTGTGACTCTGTGTTCCTTGGTATATAATCTTTTTCTTATGGTTACTGAACGATTTTCTTTTCAATGTTCTACAATTTTATTATGATGTGTCTAGATGTGAATCTGACTTGGAAATTTCTGCATCTCCAGAAAATAATCTTTTTAAATATTTTTTCAGCCTTTTAAAAAACAATCTTTCTCCTGTTCTACCTTTTCTTTTTGGAATGCCTGCTGGATGTATATGGCTCTTCCATAAGTCCCCCATATCTTTTAACTTCCATGTTTCTCAGTACTTCATTATATGTATTTGGTGAATTACTCAGCTCTGTTTTCACATTTACTAATTCTGTCTTAAGCTGTGTCTTTACTATGTCTTTCCTCTATTGTGTGTGCTTTTCACCAAAGATATTTTTTAATAAGATTTATAGATTATCTCCCTGACTAATATTTTCTAGTGAAGATTCTTTTGATATTTCATACTCTCAAATCATAGAATATATGTATCTTTCAACACATTTTATCTGATACTTATACAGGAAAAATTTACAATTTCCCTCAAAACTCAAATGCATTGTTTTAAACAAAATGATACGCTAGGAAATCCTCAAGCTGAATTCTAGATACATGGGGTAGAATGTCAGAGTCAGAGGTGGCTCTTCTGGGAGGTGCACTGAGTATCAGCAAAGGAGGCCTGCGGTGAGCTCCTGCACACGAGGCTGCTGTTTCTTCACACGCATACTATTTTTTATTTTGGCTATCCAGAAGCAATGTTTTAAGCACTTCACATTCTAACATGATACTTATTTATATAGGTGTTTTATCGTGTTTTAGTTATATTTCAAAAAAAGTTATCTTTTACCAAAGTTTAGAGATATCTATATCCCACAGATTCCAAAATATGCACAAAGATCATCAAAACCAGCTGGGACTAGAAGTAGCCACAGGTAGGTATGTGGGGAATGCCTTTTAGTATTGGTTTTCTAGAGCAGTCACAAATTCATTATTTTTTGAAAAAATTATATTTCCCTCCCCCCTCCCTTCCTCCCTCCTTCCTTTCCTCCTGCTCTCTCTCTCTCTCTTTCTCTTTCTCTCTTTCCTTGTTTTTTATGTGACAGGGTCTCACTTTGTTGCCCAGGCTAGAGTGCACTGGCCTGATCTTGGCTCACTGTGTCCTCCACCTCCTGGGCTCAAGTGATTCTCATGCCTCAGCCCCCTGAGTAGCTGCAACTACAGGTACATGCCACCACACCCAGGTAAATTTTTTTGTGTTTTTTGTAGAGAAAGGGTTTCACCATCATGCCCAGCCTGGTCTCAAACTCCTGGGCTTAAACCTCCCAAAGTGCTGGAATTACAGATGTGAGTCCCTGCACCTGGGCAAAATTAAATTTTCTATAATTTTAAGGTATTTTGGAAAGAAAGAGAAAGGGGAAGGCAGAAAGGAAGAAGAGAGAGGTTTGGCCACTCTGACTACACAATTCAAGCTCCATGTCATTTATTGTGATGAAACTTAACTTTGAGCATTTATAATCTTTCAATAAATGTATACATGTCTTCTTATAACATACAAGGTAGGTGCTATTAATTTAACTATTTAAAAATGAAACTTTAAAAACTAAGGTTTAATTAAAGTTGTGAAATACTTCATCCAATATCATTACAAATAGAAAATTTCAAAGCCAAGATGCCAATTTTCTTTTAAACTCCATGTATATAACATGTTACATATAAAATGTAATATATATGTTAATATGTTATAATAATACCATATATGAGCAGATATATAAAACATATGGTAGGCATATCATAGTACCCCCCTGTGTTCTATATTGTGAACAACTAACTAAATTAATCAAGATATGAGAAAGTTTCCCTCCCCTCTGCAGGCAACATTAAATTTCTTGAGTCTGGGCTAATTAAAGATAAAACTATGTTATGGTTAATATCCAAAGAAACATAAAAAACTCCAAACCTTACAAAATATTTTAGTGTGAGTAGGGCAGAATCTCATCTGAGTCCTCACTGGGGAGCAGTGCGTCATTCTGGATTAGAATTAGGGAAAGTTAAAATGATCCTCGGCCGGGCGTGGTGGCTCACGCCTGTAATCCAAGCACTTCGGAGGCCAAGGCGGGCGGATCACCTGAGGTCGGGAATTCAAGACCAGCCTGACCAACATAAGGAAACCCTGTCTTAGAAAAAAAAATAAAATAATAATAAAATAAAATAAAATAAAATAAAATGATCCTAAAGTCCATAATCATTGCAAGTGGTGACAGCTTTCAGTGTTTTACTTACATACTTTTCTTAATTTTCTTTTTCCCCTCTTATTCTGCCTCTCAGGAGAAGGTTGACAAGAAAACTTTTACTTTGGGGAAAAGGGAACCCCTTTTCCTAGCACTAAGGCTTTCGATAGGATTCTGATTATCAGAGATCACAATGCCCACTGCATCCTCACCTAGCGCCTGCCCTCCTCTCCTGCCTCTTCTCTGTATCCCAGTGGCCACGTGGGGTTGAGATGATCTGGAGGCTGCTAAGAAGCTCTCCAGGGCAACCTCTGGAGCCCAGACCAAGCACACGATACAGAGCACCCCAAGAAACCACAAAAGTTAGCTTTGGTGTCCTTTTGCTTCCAAAGCCTTCCCTTATGCAAAGTCAAAGGCTGTTCAAATCACCAAGGGCTTCTGTAGCATAATATTCCATTTTTAGTCATTCTTGCCCATGGAGAACAACCTGATCTTCCAGAACTTCCAGACTTTCTGGTCCACCTAAAACTTCTTTCTACCCTAATCTTACTGACCAATTCTGATGAACAGGACGGGGGGAGAAGGAGAGCTGCTTGATTCAGGCCAGCACTGTGACCTAAAAAAACGGGGTGAAAAAGGACATCAAGGGAAATCCTGCTCCTTTTTTATCTCTCACTCTGTGCCAGGTACTGCCCAGATGCCCCTTTTGGGGAAGGAGGGCTGACTTGGACAACTGTCTCAGTGACCACAGTCAGCAATTTGGATAGAAGGAGCTATTACAATGGCAGGCATTGCTACCCAATGTAGAAATAGATTCAGAAACCCAAGAGGGCAAGCCAAGGCAGTGTCCATCAAGGAAAAGAGCGATTTATGATAGGGTCTTGAAGAACTAAAAATGTCCATGTCTAAATGACAAAGGGGGTGGACATCATGGTTCCTGAAGCATCATAGGCTCAGGCTGGGGTAGGCATCAGGGTTCACGGAGCCTTCACAGTAAACCTATGAGGTAGGCATTTAGCCTCATTTTATAGATGAAGGACCAGTAGCTCAGAGTAGTCCAAGGTACTTCACCCTGTGTTTCTCCAGGCCAGACTTTCCTCCAGGCTTCAGACTTACTATAGGCATCTCCACTTAGAAATTCCATGTGAATAATAAATGCAATATATTGCAATGTATAAAAATGGCACTTGTCCTCCCACAAGCCTTCTCCTTTTCTATTCATCCTGGAGTCTTCCTTCTTCCTCTACAAGTACCTATAATCAGATATCTTTGACTTAACCTTTTACATATTTTTTTGAAGCTGCCCTCTGTCCCAGCATTGCTTTCACGGACCTTGTTGAAGACCTCATCCCTCACCTGCCAATTTCAGCAGCTTCCTCATGAGTGCTCCTTATTTGAGCACTTCCTCCCTACAACTGCCAGAGTTACCCATCTAAAATGTAGGTGGGAGCAAGTGAGTCTCCTTCTTAAAACACTATTGTCTTCCTCTGGGCCACTAGATCTCATTGTTTAAGGCTGAGCAAAACCTCTTGTAATCTTCCAAGAAAGTTCCCTGGCCCCTTCATAATTGTTAGCCTGTCTCTTTCTCATATTACCCAGGGTGTATAGCTGTCATAGCCGATGGGGATCCTGAGTGAAAATACTGAAGTAAAAGGGAAGGGATGATTATACTAAGGATTCAGATGAATGGCAAGCCCCCAAAATTCTTCAATGTAGGAGAAATAGGAAAAAATAATTACAGAAGAACGAGCTGAGTTTGAAAAGGCTGAACTTTAAGCCTAAGATTAAAAGAGAGCTAAAAACTTCTGGGAAACTGAAAATGGCATAGTGGAATGGAAATTAACATTCGAAGCAACGTAGAAGAGAATGGACATGTGAAAAGAAAACAACAATTGTTGAGGAAAAACTGGAGTTCCCTTGGGTTACAGAAGAAAAGAGAGATGGTTGATATAGGGGTTTTTTTTGTTTGTCATTAATAGCACACGAATAGTAGTAATTTCTTAAGAAACTAGAAAAAAGAGAAAGATGTATTAAATAAATATATGCATAATAGAAGAATATTTCCTGTGCTAAATAAAGAGCTACATGTGTAGATTTCAAACACCTTTTTTTTTTTTTTTTATAAGACAAGCTGATAAAAAAAGACTTGCATTTAGACAAGTCTTGGTAAAAATGCTTCAATTGTAAAGAAAAATAAGTAAAGTAGGATTTTGTTTTGTTTTGTTTTCATTTGAGAACAGTAGTTAGGTAGCTTTCAGACTTATAACTCTAACTCTGATCCCAGAACATATGGAAGAGACCACAGTGTATTTGAGGAAATTTTGTGCCCCAGATTGTGTATTCAATGCAAACCTTGTAATGTTTGAAGGCAACAAGAATAACAGTTTTAGGAAGTGTAAAATACATGTATGAACAAAGAAATAACATGTGACATAGGAGCAATCTCAGTATAATTGAGATGCAAATTAATATTAAGAATTAAGAATGTAAAATCTGTGTGTACGAATCATATATGAATAATATGTCAGATAATAAGCACTGAAATCTGTTAAACATAAACATGTTTAAATATTTATTTCAAATAAACTTAAAAACTAGATACCAATTATTTTCGATAAATGAATATCATATGATGAAAACAATACTAGAAACAATAATATTTCTGTTTCTCCATCATTCTCAGCAAACTGACACAAGATCAGAAAACCAAACAATGGATGTTCTCACTCCTAGGCGGGTGTTGAACAATGAGAACACGTGGGCACAGGGAGGGAAACATCACACACTGGGGTAGGTAAGTGGAAGGGGAGTTAGGGAAGGGACAGTGTGGGGAGGGGAGGATGGAGAGGGAAAACAGGGAGAAACGCCTGATGTAGGCAACGGGGAGGGAAACAGCAAACCACCGTGGCGTGTGTGTACCTACGCAACAACCCTGCGGGATGTGCACATGTACTCCAGAGCTTAAAGTACAATAAAAAATTAAAAAATAATTCTGTTTCTAAAATCTCAGATTATGTCAACAAAAACCATGAAGTGAGTGAACAGAGAGTAAAGGCATAATAAATGTATCCATCTTACTAAGGGGAAATGAAAATATGCATGAGATTTTTACTTGACCAATCAGCTAAATATAATTCCAAATATAATTTTGAAAATATTGTTACTACTACCATCAAATAATAGAAGCGATACCTATCTAAAAATCACAAATAAAACCTAATATATAGAGTAAGTTTCTATAGGTAATGAGTTAATATTACTTGTAAAGAAACTAAAATGTGTTTTACAAAAAGACAAAATTCAAGCACAAGAGTTCTATCAGCAAACCTAATTAATTTAAATGCCACAATTAGTAAAACAAATTGTATAACCTCCATAGGTCTCCAAATCAGAATCAGGGTCCTGATAAGAAATGAGTGAGACCTGGAGACCCAGGATGGAACATCTGAGTAGATGAGCCTGAGAATCTTGAATCTCAAACTTCCCCCTGGGACCCTCTGGCTGGCAGATGCAACCTACCTTCCTTGCTGGAAGGGAGCATATTTATCCTGCAAAGACCTCAGCTAAGGCTGAGATTCCACAAAAGGATGTCTAGTTCCTCAAGGAGACCAGCTCAGCTCTTAGTGTCAGGTTGATTCTATTACATGCCTCTACCTAGGATGCAGGTGTGACTTCTACACTGTATATGAGTATGTCCCCTTTGACTCTGCCATCACTGCAATCCAGTGGCTTATGGAATACCAGATATCTCAACATGTAATCTTATATAATGCTCTGAACCAAGAGACTGATTTCATGATAATGGAGTTGCAAAAATGGATACATGACCATAAGGATCCACTTGTTTTATCTCATTGTCCAGAATCAACAAGATTTACAGAAAGTTGGAGTAACCTCTTAAATAGCTAAGGGTCTGCTTGAGGACCCTGCAGATTGGACACTGTTCTCTAGGTCACAGTACATGCAGTAAACCAATGGCTGATCGAAGGTGCTATAATTCTATTAGAACAAGTGAGTTCAGGAACCTGGAAGTGGAAGTGGGATTGGCTCCCCAACTTGCAGAATATTATATTGCTAGATTAGGTATTCTGGATCCCCAGCTTGGGGTGGGGGTGGATGTTTCCACTAGGAGACAAATTATAATGTTCCTTTGAACTTGAAGCTATGACTACCATTGCGTCACTAGGAGCTGGGGAGAAATGGACCTTGCTTGCTGTGTAGAGCTAGGATAGAATGAGGCGGGGATACTCATGGAGGTGTGTCTTGTTGCTCCAGTACCTGGTGACCTAATTGAATGATCATTTTCAGCAGCCATAGTCTGGCAAGAAAAGGCCATTTATGACACAGATATGTCAGTTACAAAAGTCTGGGTCACCATATTTGATCAACAACCTCGACCAGCCCAAGTGCCAGCCAAGAATAGGGGCGGATGAGGAAGATGATAATGGCAATAGTACTGTACAGACTTGGGACTAAAGCTACAGTAGAGGTCTACAGTCCACAGCTTGCTCCATTAGACTTTGCTCCATTAGCCTTCTTGTATTCAATTTTGGAGGAGATTAGTTTGGCCACTGTTTTGACAGGGACTCCATGACTGAATAAAATTAATGGAGGGTATAAGGAGATCAAGGGGTTCAAGGGGGTGGATTATGTGGCACCCTTTGTGTACTTCAAATCCTCTCACCCTTTTAGCTCCAGCCACCTCTGCAATGATCAGGCCTACACATCCTTCCAGCAGCTTCACGCAGGTGCAACCTTACAGCAACCATGCCTTGGAATGTCTGCCACGTACCTCTCACTCTCTGCCCTGGGTCTTCTTGGACATTGTGGTGTCGAATGCTCCGGGGAACTGGGTGACCACTTATGCTCTTGCAATCAGAAAATGAAGGAGAGCAAGGGCTGCAAAGACTGCTTTGATCAATGAGGGAAGGAAGCTAGGGACTCGTGCTTTCTGCCTTTCATGCCATGGGTGACAGTTCTAAGGAGTGCAGTCACGTGCCCCTGATAACAGGGACGGGTTCTGAGGAACGGGTCACTAGGCAATTTTGTCATTGTACATCGTAGAGTGCACTTACACAAACCTAAGTGGTAGAGCTTACTACCTGCCTGGGCTACATGGTGTAACCTATGACTCCTAGACTCTAAACCTGTACAGCATGTTGCTGTACTGAATACTACAGGCAACTGTAACACAGTAGTATACCTCTTCCATCTAAACAGAAAACATATATTAAAAATATGGTATAAAAAATTAAAAATTATATTCCTATATACAGAACTTATCATGAATGGAGCTTACAGGATTGGAAGCTGCTCAGGATGAGTCAGTCAGTGGGTGGTGAGTGAACCTGAAGGCCTGGAGCATTACTGCATGCTACTGTAGACGTCTTAAACAAGATGCTCTTAGGCTACATTAAATTTATTTACAAATTTTTCTTTCTTAAATAGTAGATTAACTTTAGCTTACTATAATATTTTTACTTTTTAAAGTTTTTGTCTCTTTCGTAATAATGCTTAGCTTAAAACACACAGTGTATAGCTGAAAAAATATTTTCTTTCTTTATAGCCTTATTCTATATAATTTATTTTCTATTTTAAAATTTTTTTATTTTTATTTTTTAAACTTTTGTTAAAAACAAAGATACAAACATACACATTAGCCGAGGCCCACACAGGCCCAGGATCTCCAATACGACTGTCTTGCACCCCACCTCTCTCCCACTGGAAGATCTTCAAGGCACTAACACCTAACACCCATGGAGCTGTCATCTCCCGTGATAATAATGTCTTCTTCTAGATACTTCCTAAAAGACCTACCTGAGGCTGATTCAGTTTATTTTTCCCCCTTATGAATGGAAGGAGTATACTCTAAAATAGCAATAAAAAGTACAGTATAACAAATACATAAAGCAGTAACAGTTATTATCAAGTATTATGTACAGTATATAATTGTATGTGCTATGCTTTTATGTGACGGGCAGCACAATAGGTTTATTTACACCAGCGTCACCACAAACACGAGTAATGCATTGTGCTATGTTGTTATGACAGCTGTGATTTCACTAGGTGATAAGAATTTTTCAACTCCATTGTAATCTTATGTGGCCACTATCATATATGCAGTCCATCACTGACTGAACTGTTGTTATATTCATGGCTGAATTTCACAAAGCTGGACAGAAGGTCCCCTGAGATCCCATGAGTGCTCATTCAGTTGGTTTTCTTTACCTGTGGTTCTGATATCTCATTGCCAAAAAAATATCTGCACACAAGTCGTTATCTTGGGCTGTGCCTTCAGATTATGACTCTTGGGCTGTAATAATTTTGTTACAATGTACAGATAAACAATATAGTAGTTTTCAAGATTTTGGTTTTAGGACCCTTTAAAATCCTTTTTTGAGAATGAAATATACAATATAACATATAATTTTAATAATTTTATTCAGCTATACAGTATAGCAGTTTTCAATGTTTTGGTTTTAAGACCCTTAAATATTTTTTTGAGCATCCTTTTATGAGTACTTTGGTCTCATGATTATACTTTAAGAGTATAATCTTTAAAACTACCCCAAAGAGCTTCTTAATGTGAGCTATATCTATTGATATTTACAACACCAAAAATGAAAATTTGAAAATTTTACATTTGTTTATAAATTCCTTTAAATATATTAGTAAATTCATTGCATGTTAATATAAATAACGTTTTATGAAAAAGAAACTGTATTTTCCAAAACAAAGTAAAAAACTTATAAGAAGAGTTGCGTTATCTTATTCTTTTGCAAATCTTTGAAATGTCTGGTTAAATAAGAGACAGCTGGCATCTCATAGTTGCTGCTGTAGTTAGTCTTTGTAATATGTGATTTTAGTTCAAGTATCTGAAAAAAATCCAGCCTCACAGAGGAGATGTAGTTGAAAAAGGGAGGTGTATTCAATAGTCTTTCCAGGTAATTGTGGATATTCTTCTTTGACATACACCAGAACTCTGTATGTGGTAGATTCTTAAAGGTTAGTTGTAATGTAAAATCTGTACTTTTATCAATGAAATTGTTTGTTCTGTTATATTAAAAAACATTTTGTCTGTCTTACAATTTGGATAGATCTTTTACCTGCGTGTGACTTTACAATTCATGTATTGGTCAATTTGGACAATATCGGTTTTCATTGAGCTATGCAGATTTTTGACATATAGGCACATTTCATTATATAGCATAAAAAAGCACACTTGTTAAGAATTCACTGCTTTCATCAGAAAAGTCTTTGATTATTGAGAAGCTGCCAAGTTCACTGTGGGGGGTACAAGTTTTCCAAAATTATAATTTTAGCTTGAAAACTTCAAGTTATCGCTGGCGATAGATATTGTCAGTTGTTTTTCTTGAAGGGACAAGCTCACCTCATTCATTTTCAAGAAAATGTCTGACAAACACCCAGGTCTGGATAATTACAGTTTTCCAGTTGTTTTTTCAGGTAAAAATGATGCTTTATGAAAAAAGCGGTTAGTTCAGTTCATGACTGAAGGAATTTCATGTGTTTTTCCTGAAGACAATGTTTCTACTCCTAAGTGACATAAGTACTTTCTGCAAACTTCCTGTGTCATCGCAGAGAATACTGAAAAGATGGACTCTCCAGGATGGATATAAACAAAATTAATCTTTTGCCCAATCAGGGACATTCTTATATGAATATGGCTTTTTTTTTTTTTAAATTGTGGTGTATGGAGATGAATAGACTCCTGACTTGCCCCATGGCCCTGATGCCCTGTCATCCACAGCTGCCTGTTCACAGTCACTGCTAATGTTCACACGGTGAGGGGAGCAATGACTGCTTATTATGAAAATCTTTTTAAACTTTTAGATTCCTTGAAAAATTTAAGGGAAATACTAGAAGCCCATGGACCATACTTTGAGAACCACCGATCTAAAATATGGTATGTTTTAGTTTTCCTTTTCCAAACTCTCTGAAAGCCCAGCAATTAAAACAAAACAAACACATGAGAAAACTTACTTTGAATGCAAGATTTAGTTAATTTGAAGCTCAAAAATCTCTAATCAGCCATGCTTTCAGAAACAGAAGTCTACTCCATTCTTTACCGTGGCCCAAATTGTGTGTCTTTCTAAAATATAGATCTGATAATATCACTCTTGCACAGATGTGGTTTCATCGTGTCCTACAGGCTGGTCTTGAACTCCTGGACTCAAGCGATCCTCCCACCTTGGCCTTGCAAAGTGCTGGGATTACAGGCATGAACCAATGCGCCCAGCCCTTTCCTGGATTAACTAGTGCACTGAGGGCACAAATAAAACCCCCTTGTTTTCTTCTAATGCACTTAATTGGGCTCCTGTGTATGCTCCAAATACTTTTGCTTCCTTCCCTTGAAATCTCTGCTACTTAGTTGATTTCCCTTTGCTTGAAAACTCCTGTTGTCCTTCCAGGTCCCAACCTTGATCGCTTATTTGCCATCCCAATCCTGATGAGATCCTCCAGCGTCCTCAGGGCTGGGTTTGTGGCACATTTCCCAGTGGCTTGTGATTTCATGTTTAATTATCTATTTTCTTCTCGCCCTGTAAGTTTATGGAGGCAGTCCCTTCCTTGCTGTTGTATTCCCACTGCCTGTCAGAATGCCTGGCACACAGGAAAACCTGGCTTCTTCCACCCTTCTCTCTGGATGAGGAAGTTGGTACTGGAGGATGGGTGGGGAGCAGAAAAGCTATATGCATCACTCGAATTCTATAATTTCTATATTTGTTATTACTTATTATAATTTCTATATTTGCTGTTACTCTATAATTCTATAATTGTTATTACTTAATCAGTAATATATGCTAATTGTAACAATAGATATGTACATTATGTATATGTGATAGTCACATCTAGATTTTAAATAATGCAATCATAATTGCATAGTTGTGGTTTTTATGTCATGCCTACAGGGACTCTCAGCAACCAACAGTACAAAACATTCTCTTTTGTTTTCTTCCCAGACAAGGCCATTAAGGTTTACAGCTCGCTGGTAAGCCAAGACGTCTGTCTTCCCCTGTTCTTGTGTGATGTTTCCTGCAATGACCAAGCCAAACACAGTCCTTCAGCTTTGTCATAAACACACGCTATGACTTTCAAAAGTCAGGCACATTCTCCTTTCAGGACTGTTCCTAATTATTTTTGGTTCGGAACTGAGCAAAATGTTTTTGGTGGAAATTTCGGAGGGAAAGTTCACACAAATAGGTTTTTAAACAACCTGAAAACTTCATGTCACTCTATCAGAGATCAGGCAGGCATGTGTGAGTTAAATCAAGATAAATTTTGAATTTTTAGCTTCATTTCTCAATAGTTTATTCTAGAGATTATTAAGAAAAAAAGCTTCATTAATTTTTTTTTTTTTTTACTTTCTTCCCTTGAGTTCTGAAATTCCTTACATTTTCAATAGCTGGAAATAGTAATTTTCACCACTGTCATCATAATTAAACATAATGCGATAATGGTTAAGATTATGAATCACTGTCTTAATGAATGGTTATTATATTGCTCATTATTATGGCGGTTGCTATGATTATTATTTTGGGATTACAGATCATCCAGAAATGGCAAGTTCTTTCGTAAGATAATTATTATAAATAATGACAAGGATGCCAATAATAATATAACAACAGATTTCTTACTTTTTGGGCACATAAAACTACTTTACAGGTGAGACTCCCTAAAACCTCACCTAGTATTTCTTGCATAGAAGGCAAGCACATGTACCCCAGAACTTAAAGCATAATAATAATTAATAATAATGAAAAGAAATGATGAGTAGACTGTGATGTTTCTTAGTACCTAAAACCCCTGTATACCAAAAGTGTAAAAAGTTTCACAAACGTAGCATAAATTTATCAAATGTCTATTTATGAACTACTCTCTGTGATAAGTGATGTGGGTCAAAACTATTAAGTTTTTAATTTCTGCAATTATAGCGATATGAGTAAAATGCAAAAACAAATCAAAACAAAATAAAAACGATCAACCAAAACCTGAAAAAGAGGACAGAGTATCACTGGCAAGGTGGGGTGCACAATATCAACTCCAACGAGAAAGCATCGACTTACATCTAGAAAACAAGAGTCTTTAGTTCAATACTCCCACCCTTCCTTACACTCCTGGGAAATTATGCATTTTCTCCATGACCCATGTGGGATAACATAGACTATTACATTTTAATTTACTTGAGCAATGGGTAACAGTGACTAATTCCCTTAAAAATTCTGCCCAAGTGTTTGAAAATATGTCTACTTTTCACAATTTTAGATTAGAAGCGTGCTTTAATATTAGTGATAGTAATAATAATAGACATAAAAATATGCTGAGAAAACACACATATTTTACTGAAAATCTAGCTGAGCTCCCATTTCAAAGTCAAAATATTGTAATGCATAATATTACAGTTAGGATATCAATTCTTATTTAGATTTTCATAGAAAATGAAAACAGAAACACTAGAAAAGGATGAACAGTGGCCCAGTATGTGATATATGACATTTAAAACCATCGAATAAAGTCTAATGAACAGTTAAAAAGAATGGATGGCATCAGAAAACTCTGAGTTTTTAAGATAAGCCACATGAAATCAAGGTGCTATCCATGAAAAAAATGCTAGTTGGTAACAGTGTTGTGTTTTGCAGTTCACATTATCTTACTGGAGACTCTCTCATTCATGGATGGCAGATACTATGCTCTACAACCTGTGAATGAGGAAACTGACACCAAGTCCTTGCACAGGGCTAAATGAGAACAAAAGCATCAGTCTGCTGCCCTTTGGGTCACTCTTCCTTCCAGCATCTTAAGCTAGTCTGGTAGATAATCACCTTGCTCCCCAAGAGTGGCTGACATATAGACAGCATTTATATATACTAGCCACTGTTTTAATTTCTTTACTTACATTCCCTCTTTAAAATCTCACAACAACTATCAAAGGCACATATTTTTTAAAAATATATATTTAATTGCATTTTAGGTTTTGGGGTACATGTGAAGAACATGCAAGATTGTTGCAAAAGCGCATATTGTTATATTACTCTCTTTTGCATGTGAGAAAACTTAGGTCTCCAGAGTTTAAGCAACCAAAGTCACATGACTAGTGATTGGTGGAGCCAGGATTTAAAGCCAGACTGTAGCACCAGAGGTCTGTTAATGCTACTGATGAATTCTCAATACCTGGCACAATATTCAGCACATAGCAGGCGCTCAATAAATATTTAATGAATAAATTCACAAGTGATAGAAATCACTTGATGAAGGTGTTTGTTGTTAACAGCATAATTTAAGGACACATGTAGTCTATGTCTATCTCACATTATTTTGTGTTTTGCTTATTGATTCAGTCCTTCATTCATCCAGCAGATGTTTATTAAATATTTCCTATATGTTAGGAACTGTGCTAGGGACTGGAAACATAGAAGTAAACAAAAATGCTGTGGTTCCCGTTTTCATGGATTATACAGATAGGCTAATGGGAGCAAAACCCCCTAAATATTCAAACATATATTTAGGTGCAATTTCTGAGAAGTTTAAAGAAGAAAAAGCATAAGAGGAAAATTGGCATGCAATGGGTGAGTGAAGCCTGCAATCAAGGAAGGATTATGGGAGCTGACGTTTCATGTGACATCTAATGGAAAGTTGGCAAGGCAACCAGGGTGAGGATGCCACAGGTGCAGAACACAGCAATTGAGGAGGTTCTTAAATAAGGTGGAGGGTGGGATCTGATATTTTCAGGAGAATTTTTTAAAAAGCCAGTGTGACCTGAGCTAGGGAACAGAGTGGCTGGTGACTCAAGGAGTCTGACTCTGTGATCCATGGACAGACAGAAACATAGAACCCCATAGTCTTCAAAATGTATCTGAAATGGAAGAAGGTTTTATGTAGGGGAGTTATGTGATCCAATGTGTGTTTTAAAACATGGCTTTCCTTAGTTAGCTACAAAGATTATGAACCAAACTCCTGGCCTTGGTGTTGATAAATCTGTGAGCGCCTCTTCTAGAGACACAGTTCCAGTAGTTAAACTTTCCTTGGAGATGTTACACTGCCCATTTTTATTAACCCAGAAGATTAATGTTTCTGAGTACAAATACTAACTTTTGTAATCACTTTCAAATCCTTTCAGACTCTGATAGTGGAATTGAAAGCATAAAATATATCTTCACTTAACGTTTATAAATTTTAATCCATTATACTACATTAAAAATGCACATTCCCTCCACTGCCATACACACACAAGGGAGATTGAGGTTCTTGGTCACATTTCTAGGTTCTCTAGAGGGCTCACACACAAGCAGTGCGGCCACAGGACTGGCATTTTATGATCCAGCCCAAATCTGCCCTAGTGAAATTCCTACCCCTGTTTTATAGACTTGACTTTACTCCATGTTAAGATAAGCATCTGAAAAGAATGGCAACACCTGTCCTGGGCTGAGGCTCATGTTATCACTGGTTGTAATTCTAGCCTGGGCCATAAAGCTTTCAAGGCTCTTTCCTGACAGAAGCATCTGTTTGAAAGTTCATAAGGCACAATGCTTTTACCTGGGGATTTCCTTTTTGTTGAAAAAAGAAATCCCTATTATGCAATTTAGAACTTGTAAAAACCATTCTAGCAAAGACAGTAAAGAGAGATCCAATTAATAAAAACTTCCAATTAACTGAGTTATTTTGCTCTACTTCATTGCTAAGGAGAAAGAAAGAAGCAAATTATATATCCTAGATTCAAAGCAACAGCCATCTCTACATTTCCAAAACTCTGTAAGGAGAACTGGTTTTTAGTCTGATAAAAATAAGGCATGTAAAGGACAATTTTTTTCTGACTATCAAATGTTAATCCTTGGTACACTGAGCTGTTAACTAATGCATTTTAGGTACATTCTTAACAAGAGTAAAAAATAAAAGGATTTGCCATTAAAGCCTGAATTTACCAGTAAATTCAATAAACTGGAAGGAATATCCTACTCTCAAGCACTTTGATTAATTGATGGTGTACCACACATTTGTTAGATTCTGGTGCACTTACATTAAACATGAAATCATAATTATGTAGCATTTAATGAATCCTCTAGAATAGGCAAATTCTCACATGGGGCCAAACTGAAGGGGGATACATATTCAGAAAGAAAAGCTTCTTCAAAATGGGCAAGACATACTAAAGTTTCATCACCACAACTTTTCTATCTAATGTTTACTGTACATGAATGTTATGTATTTTTAATTAAACCATAGCATGAACAGAAATTATAAATAATCTCTAAAATTGCAACATGATTTAATAGCAGATTTTGTATGGATCTAAAAGAAAAAAAAATAGCCCTAGAATACATTCTGTAAATGGGTCAGACCTAAAGGGGTTGATTTGTGATTCTGAATACCAAGAGGTTAGCTGTGTGCTTACACCATACACATTTTAGCAAACCACTTATTTTATAAAAGCATACATTCAGGCAATTAAAAAAAATCTGAAACCTAGGGAATATTGAAAAGATAATCTAAAATTGGAAGAAATACACAGGAAAAAATACATTTTCACCCAGTTGTTACTACTGGCAGGATAATTGTGTGATGTTTGCACTCAGTGTGACCAGCAGAAAAAAGGCTTCACTTATTCACGAATTATTCTTAGGGTTGGACATTTAGTAGAGTCCCAAACTTCTTGGAGGCTTTTTTCATTTTTCAAAATTCTTTTTTTTTTAAATCTTGGATAGGTTGCATTAATTTGAAAGTCTTATCCTTGAGCTCTGAAGTTCTTTCTTCTGCTTGTTTGATTCTATTGCTGAAACTTTCCAGTGCATTTTGCATTTCTCTAAGTGTGTCCTTGATTTCCAAAAGTTGTGATTGTTTTTTATTTATGCTATTTCATTGAAGAATTTTCCCTTCATATCCTGTATCATATTTTTTATTTATTTAAGTTGGACTTTACCTTTCTCTGGTGCCTCCTTGATAACTATAATAATAGTCCTTCTAAATTCTTTTTTTGGTAATTCAGAGATTTTGTCCTGGTTTGAATCAGTTGCTGGTGAGCAGATATAATCTTTTGGGGATGTTAAAGAAGCTCATTTTGTCATATTACCAGAATTGTTTTTCTGGTTCCTTCTTATTTGGATAGACTATGTCAGGGGGAAAATCTGGGATTCAAGGCTGATATTCAGATTCTTTTGTCCCATGGGGTGCTCTCTTGATATGGTGTTCTTCTCCTTCCCCTAGGAATGGGGCTCCCTGAGAGTTGAACTGTAGTTATCATTTTTGCTATTCTGGGTCTAACCACCCAGTGGAGCTACCAGGTTCTGGGCTGGTACTGGGGAGTGTCTGCAAAGAGACCTATTATGTGATATGATACATGTTCAGGTCTTGAAGCCATGGATACCATTGCTTTGATTTGAGCCCATGGTTGTCATTGTATGTGAGATGGCTATCTTGAAGACAGCAGATGGATGGGTCTTGCTTCTTTATCCAACTTGCCACTGTATACATTGTAAGTGGGGTTTTCAGCCTGTTTATGCTCAAGGTTAACATTGATGTGTGCAGATGGTTATTTATGCAGACTTAATTGTGTAGTTGCTTTATAATGTCAATGGTCTATGTACTTAAGTGTGTTTTTCTGGTAGCCAATAATGATCTTTTGTTTCCATGTTTTATACTCCCTTAAGGACATCTTACAAGGCAGATCTGGTGGTAACAAATTCCTTTATCATTTGCTTGTCTGAAAATGAAAAGGATTTTATTTCTCCTTTGCTTACGAAGCTTACTTTGGCTGGATATGAAATTCTTGGTTGGAATTTCTTTTCTTTAAGGATGCTGACTCTAGGCTCCCAAACTCTTCGGGCTTGCTGGGTTTCTGCTGAAAGGTCCACTGTTAACCTGGTGGGATTCCCTTTGTAGGTAACCTGTCCCTTCTCTCTAGCTGCCTTTAATATTTTTTCTTCTGCATTTGCCTAGGAGAATCTGACAACTATGTGTCTTGTGGCTGGTGATCTTGTATAGTATCTTGCAGGGTTCTCTGATTTTCCTGAATTTGAGTATCAATCTCCGTAACAGAGTTTGGGAACTTTTCATGGACAAGAACTTCAAATATGGTTTCCAAGTTGCTTGGTCTCTTTCAGAGATGCCAATGAGTCATAGCAGCTCTGTCTGTCATCTTAAATGTCTGTAGGAGTCATAGGTTTGGTCTCTTTACATAGTCCCATATTTCTCAAAGGATTTGTTCATTCTTTCTTATTTATTTTCCTTTCTTTTTTTTTTTTTTTGTCAGTCTGAGTTGATTCAAAGTGCTGATTTCTGAGCTCTGACATTCTTTCCTCAGCTTGGTCTATTCTGCTATTACTTCCTATTATGTTATGAAATTATTGTAGTGAGTTTTTCAGCTCTATCAAATCAATTGGACCAAAATCCAATGAATTTGGTCCTTTTTTATGCCTATATCATGTTTCAGCTCTTGTATCATTTTATTGAATTCCTTAGATTCCTTGGATTCGGTGTCAAATTTCTCCTGATTCTCAGTGATCTTCAATCTTCATTGCTATCCAGATTCTAAATTTTATGTGTCATTTCCACCATTTCAGCCTGGTTAACAACCATTGCTGGGAAATTAAGGCAGTTGTTTGGAGGCAAGAAGACACTCTGGCTTTTTGAGTTGCCAGAGTTCTTTCACTGGTTCTTTCTTATCTGTGTAGGCTGATGTTCATATACTCTTTGAAGATAGGGCTTTTGCTTTTATGTTCTTTGATGCTCTTGAGAGTTTCACTGTGATATAAGTTGGTTTTAGTCGACTGGTTTCACTTCTGGATGCTTTCAGAGACCAAGGATCAGCTCAGCACTGCAGTGCTGGGTTCTCTAATCCCGCAGGGTCTGAGGTCAGGCCTACAGCTTTGTTCTCTGGCCTCTTGAGGTTAAACACCTGTTGCGCTGGAGGGCCAAAGTGTTTCCAGTTCACTGGTAACAACACTTTGATGGGCTGCTGGAAAAAAAGCGCCTTATCAAGTCTGTGTTTTTCAAGTGTGCACTGGCAATGGCAGAGTGGCAGTGATGCAGCAGGGTTTGTATGCATGTGCCACTGGTAGTGGGGCAATGAGGTCCATGTGTGTGCACCAGCAAAGTAGTGGGAGGAGGCTGTGGGGATTCATCTGCTAGAGCTCTCTAGCCATAGGTGGGGTCTACCAGTGAAGGAGGTGTGGTGGTGGCTGTCAGGAAGTGACTTGGTTGGGCATTGAAGGCTGTGCTGCAAGCAGGTGTGGCCAGACAGGGACCCCAGGAGAGGCTGGCAGGCAAGGGACATCTCAGATCAGACTGGCCCCATTTCACAGTCAAGACGGCCCTGCTCTGTTCAGGTCTGATGGTCAACAAAGGCCAAAGCAACCTCAAGGGGCATAGCAAGCCTTGAGAGATGGATTTCCTGGCTGTGCTCCACTGTAGCCATTCCTACGCCAAATCCTCTAGGCACCATATAGGCTGGAGTCCTATTCTCACCACTCCTCCAAGCAGCTCTCCCTGTCATCCTAAATGTCTGTAGGAGGCACAGGGTCTCCTTCAGCTAGGATGCTGGAGGTCCATGGTAGTTGCAGACTATTCCCTGCCTGTTTAACTCACCACTTCCCCAGGAGCTGCTGGGGGCCAGAAATGAGCCCTAGTGCTTAGCAGCCCAGTGCAGGTTTCCCAGCTTCCTACTCCTTTAGCCCAGGATCTTCTCCTCTTCCTGTTCTCTCTAATGCCTTCCTTCTGAAGATCTGCCCGGTGTACCAGGCTTCTTGATGGCCTGGACTTTCAGTGGGAGATCTCTTTCTGGTTGTGTCTACTCAACCATGTTGCATACTGGCTTTTCTCTGGGGATGCATTTCTCCCAGGGATTTTGGATTCATATCACAGTGGGGAATAGATGGTATTTTGCCACTGTTCTTGCCATTTAACCTGTTTGACAAACACATAAGCAGCCAATATTTCAAAGGTTTGCTGGTCAGAATAACATTGCACTTTCCCTACAGAATGTTACATCATACTTGTTTTGTGTTACATGTAGAATCTAGCATGGAGTTTCACATATGAAGGTCTTCGACACAAATTTGTTGAAAATTTGCTAACTCTCTTTTTTCTCTGCTGTCCATGTCCTTTGAAGCAGAAAAAGAGATTGGGTGCATCACTTTAGCCACAGCCTGCACAGGATAATGACAATTACATGGTCAAAGTGCTAAGGTTCAAAATTAAAGTTGAATATTTCACTTTGTCTCTATCATTAACAGACACATTTCTAGGGCCTGGGAAAGCATGACTGTTTGGCCATTTTTTGTGAATTTGTACCTACGTTCATTAACTAAAATAGGGAAATATAGCATAACTGAGGGATAACAACTGTGAAGCACAGGGGCTGTCACCTGCCCCTCCTACCCAGGTGGTCAGTGCTAAGTGACTAACCCTTACAGAGATTTCCAAATCCTCAGGCAGCCACTGCTCTCTAGACATTGGCACAAGTTGAACCATTCATTTTACTGGCATTTGTCTATACAATAAAATCTTGATTACTGTCAGTAAATGAACTTGTAGACTACCTGTTTCAAAGTCAGTGTGAGTCAGTGATTTGAGTTATCCTTACACTCAGACACTCTTGATTCTCAGTCTTCTATCTCCTTTCTTCCCTGGATGCATTTCGTGGGGTGTCTGTGTGTTTGGGGAGGTGGGCTGGCTTGTGTGACTGTGTGGCATTAGGTTTTGGAGGCCCCTCCATTCGCTGTTCACTCATTCTCTGTCTTTTGGGTGGCCCTGGCAGTGTTGACACTCAAGCCTGAAGTCTGTGACTTGTAAACCTGTGGTCTGCTGTTTTGGCTCAGGTGAAGCTCTGTTGGAGTCAGCAACCAGCTCTTATGTCTGAAGGATCTCCTCTCTCTTCAGGTGGCTGTGGATCACCAAGTGTCTGCCACACTCCCATCCAGTCCCAAGCGCAGTAGTCCACCATGGTGGTTGGCCTCAGCCCTCTGTGCTATGCTGGCCCACTGCAACCCCACTACAGGAGGCTACAGGAAGTGTGAGGCACCAACTAAAGCACCTTCCTCTCTTACCCTGCTGTTGTACTCTCTTATCTAGGCTGGGATACACCATATTGGCGTGGGGCTCTGAGCACAAATCTTAAAACATCGTGAGTGGGGAATCTGAAGACACAGTTTCTCCCTCTGCCCTCTGACTTGCTCTAATTTGTCTGATTCATTTTAGCTTCTCTGAGTCAAACCTGGGAAAGAGGAAGATTGGGACATAGATTGTAGCTTTATCATTTTCCACCTCTGTCCTTCTTGTTTCCTAAACATTCCAACACGGAAAAAAGGCAAGTTTTCCTTTCCTAAGCCAGAATCTCTGGGGTAGGGCCTAGGAATCTGTATGTTATCAAATTATCCAGCTGATTCCAATGCAGCTAATGTTAAAGAACAATTGACTGGATCGTCTCTTCTTTCTTTCTTATTCATTCATTGCTAGGCTTTAATAAAAAATTGGTAATTTTTTTCCCTATAAAATGAAATGAATGGTTAACTCTTAATGTGTTAAGGGGGCAGGAAAAAACTATCTTGCATAATTTTTATATGTTGAGGGCCAGAGAGCAAATTTTGAGCTAATTCTGCAGCATATCCTAATCTCTTTACATCTTTTATCCCCTGTAAGTAAGTGGCTACCCTGGGCTAGCAAGAAAGTAATAATCTTCAAAAGGAAAATAGAAAAGCACATTCATTATTTTCCTAGCCACTTCGCTCATACAATATGCAGGAAATCATATGCAGTATCCAAAGGACTGACTTCAGATCATTCCTGGAAGGTACTTAGTAACACTAAGTAATGCCAGGTACCACTGAGGTGAATAGTTCTCTCCACAGCAGCATCCTTTGTTTATGGCCTCTGTTTTGTACCCTACCCTGTTCAGAGTCACATTGTTAGAATTCTCTCCTCTTTGTCTGCCCATGGGCTTTTATTACTAACTACAAAGAATTTTGAAGTGTTCTATCTGTAGTGCCTCCTGGTTTACATCATCAACGGCATGATAAGATGTTTCTCCCTCTTGTACATCATCTCTGCAAGACATCATTGGCTACGACTAATCTCCCAATGCCATGTGCTCTGGGGCTCTCTTTCCACTTCATTGACATGAAGGGAGGGGGCTTACTGCACGTAAGTTTTCATGGATAGAGTACAGACTTCAGAAACTCTAAGCAGAAAAAGAACCTTTGTCACTTATTCCTGATGGAGTCTTTTGTATTTTTTCTAACACAGTTTAACCATCACAGCAATCCTCTGATTCTTAACTCTCTCCAGTGACCAAGTGTTGGCACCCATATTCTATGAATTAGTTGTTTCAAATAATATTGATGTAGACCAGTGCTGTCAAACTTGAGTGTACATCATTGTCAGCTGGAGGACTTGTTAAATCGGAGGTACCTGTACCCCCTCATTTGATACAGTATCTGTAGAAGGCAGCATAATGGTCCCCAAAGATATCCACATCCTAATCTCTATGACCTGTGGATATGTTAATTGTTACCTTTCGTGGCAAGGGGGAATTAAGTTTGCAGATCGAATTAACCTTGCTAATGAACTGACTTTAAAATGCAGAGATTTTCTTGGAGTATCCAGGTAGGCCTGATACAATCACAAGGATACTTAAATGTGGAAAATGGAGGCAGAAGAGGAGATTAGAGTAATGTGATGTGAGAAAAACTCAACCCACTATTGCTGGCTTTGAAGATGAAGTGACTTGGCCAAGCGCCAAAGATGGAGGGAGGCCTCTAGAAGCTCAAAAGGCCAGGAAAAGTGAGTTCTCCCCTAGATCCTCCAAAAGGAATACAGCCCAGGTAACACCTTGATTTTAGTCCAGTGAGATCCATGTCAGACTTTGGACTGCCAATACTACAGTACAATAAAACTGTGGTTCAAAAAACCCATGAAGTTTTTAGTGTTTTGTTACAGCAGCAATAGAATACTAATACATGAAGGCTGGAGTGGGACCTGAGACTGGGCATTTCGTATTAGATGCCAGTGCTGCTGGTTGGGAATAGTAATCTGAGAACCATGGATATAGACCTTACTTGTACTTCTTACCCTCCGAAGCCTTTTCTAATTGTGGCAGATAGACTTATGGTCAGTCCTATTATCTCCTCCTACTAGTGTCCTCTTGTATTATTATAACCTCAGTATAGATGGGAGTTTTGTCCTGCTTCTAACCAATAGGATATGGCAAAAGTGATGGGAACTCACTTCTAGGATGATGTTATGCAAGAGTTTGTCTTGCTGGCAAATTCACTCCTTTTCTCTGTTGCTGTGTTTGATGGAGCAAGTTGCCAGGTGGCGAGGAGCTGTGGGCAGCCCCAGGAGCTGAGAGTGGCTTCTAGTTGCTGACAAACAATAAGAATTTGGGGTCCCCAGTCTCACTGCTGCAAGGAATTTTCATTTGCCAGCATCTGAGTGAGCTTGGAAGTGAATTTTTTTCCAGTCCAGTCTCCAGATGATGATGTAGCTCAGCTGATACCTTGATCACTGCCTTGTGAGACCCTAAACAGGGCATCCAGTTAAGCTGTGCCAAGACTCCTAATCCATATAAACTGTGAGAGAGTAAATATTTGCCATTGTGAGCAACTAAGCTTTTTGTCACTTGTTAGGCAGCACAGAGGCTGATATAATGGGATAGTCTAGACGCAGGAACAGCAAGAGGAGAGTCCATGGATCCCATGTGGGTTAGATCCCTTTTTCAGTTTGGGTCTATGATAATAAAGCTAGCATGTATGAAGCATGTTCTATATGCCAGGCATCAAAACTGACCTGAGAGATTTATATTCATTGCCTTCTTGAATCCTTGAAATAGCTATAAATTCATTGCACATATGAAGTAACAGAGGTCCCAGAAGTTAGACAGCATTCTGATATCCCAGAGTTGGTAAGTAGCAGGGCCAAGATTGAAATATGTATTTGTCTGCCTCCAAAAGTTACACCCTGATCACTGGTGCAGGGACACCACCCTGAAGTGAAGGTGCCATGTGCTTGGGTATTCCAGGGGTTCCCCAATGACAGCAATCTCCCGATGATGATGGTGGCTTTCGATGTGCAGGAACTACCTATGGCATGGGTTTGGGAAACACGAATTAGCAGCCACACCCAAAATTCCATGTTCATTCAACCCACAATCTTTCCTTTGTCCCCAGGGTATCTGTAATTTACCCTGCTAGTTTCTAAAGCCTGAGTCTGGGAAAGGAGCTGAAGTGGAAACACCACCTTTAGAAGTTTATAGCACAGAGAAAGAAATGGGACTTGCCAACTTTAACAATAAAACACCACGTGTGCAAAAACCTTTAAAATCTGGAAAACAGAGTGTTTAACTAAACCATTCATCTGCATAACATATTTCCCTTAATTTTGCTTGTAATGGATGATTTCTGTACATTCACTAGTCCAGGGATGAGCATACCCATTTTAAGCAGACCCACGCGGTTGTAACTGCATTCATAACTGTCTCATTTATGAATCTCAGCACACCCATTGAGTTTAATGAAGTAGAAAAATTAGAAGTTCGGAAGGTCGTTGAACCCTCTGACTGTGTGCAAATACAATTAATGCACATTTCAATAATGGGTGTCCAGGAAATATTCTCACCTAATATCCGATTCAAGACAACCAACATGACTAAGCCAGAGCTTTGTCTGAAGAGACACCTGAAATATATCAAGGAAATAAATTAACTGTCAAAAACTTCATTTATGCTACTGAGATTATGAAATGCAGCTGGAGAATGAATCTGAAAGATGACTGCAGGAACTCGGAGGGGAGTTGTGGCAAATACCCACCGCAGAAGGCCTCTGGGCAGCTGAGGAGGGAAGCCAGGGCCACTGTAGAGCTCAAAGGGGCAAGTGACTTGGGAGCAGCGAATTACAGCAAGTTATGGCCAGGGCTGATTCAGTAGTACAACCAACGTGGTCATGGTAAGTTCTTCTATGCAGTTTCCATTAAGGAAATAGGCCCTACTCTGCTTAGCTCTTTAAAAATTATCCACTGTCCCCCACCCCCTTTCCCCAAGTCTATTAGTTTGTGGGTAGTGTGTCCGGGGAAGGCAGGGATGGACAAAATTCTAGGTTAATGATTTTCTTTTTCAAACATTGGAACTTTGCAATTGCTCAGAGATACAATCAAATCACAGGCATATTAGGTAAGGTGGTGCATTCTATTGGAAAATGGAATAAACCACATGTGGCAAGTGAAACTCATGAAGATTGTGCTCTATCATGAAAAAAATGGGGAGTCTGACAGTGATGGCTTTATGTCACTTACACATTTATAGTGTTATATCAATAATCCTTCCCTCATCCTCCAAAAAGATGAGAGCTGCCCTCTCAAGAATGTTCTAGAGTCAGTTCCTTGTTCCTTCTTACAGTGCCTGGAATCATGGAGCACACTCCAGGTGAGCAGCTAACACCTGCTGCTTGCCTGTGCAGAGCTGACTCTGTCTTTCTCAATCCCCTAAGCATCTCTGTGAAGACATACTATGGTCATTTGCAGGCAAAGAAACAGAAGCTCAGGGGGTCTAAGCAGCTTACCTAGGGTCCCCCAAATAGTAATGGTAGTGCTGTGGCCTAAACAGCATTGTTATTGTGAAAGAGTAACACAAATACTAGAAGGGCATACCCGATTTAAATTCAAATGTCTTTACAAAAGGAGGATGGTCCTGATGTTTCATTAATCCTAAACATTAATATATGTGGGACGTCTAAGGAGAAAAATAATGAGAATAACGGAAAGTAACTTCCAGAAAAGATAAGACAAGTAGCATGTATGTAAATATGCATACAGGGAGAAAGATGGAAGGAGACAATATTTTGGAATGAGACAATATTGCTCAAACACTGACTAAAAATAGGGCAAGGGATAGGGAGAGAGAGGGTGAAAGGGATGATGTGGGAAGGAGACTTGTGTGGGGAATTGGAGGGACTGCGTGGATCGTGGCTCAGCCTCCTCGGTTTTCTTCCCTTGCAACTTTGCCCTTTGTGATTCAGCCAGGGCCCTCAACACAGACATTTCACACAACTGTTTCTGAGGTAGCTCTGGTAAAACTAGAAGCAGGAAGTGCCAGAAATCTTGCAAGGAAGCAGATCCTCTTGACATTTCCTGTCCTGAAGATCCAAGGGGCTCAGGCGAGTTTCTAAACCCAAGGAAGCTCCCATGAACTCTGTGAGGTTCCCCTAGATCCAGCAAGAGCCCAACGGGCTGACAGCCGCTCTCACCAGTGGCAAGGATTTATGTGCCACATTTCAAAGGACATGCATTTTAAGGATTTCTTGCTGTGTGAGAAACCATTGGGGCAAAATGGAGTAGAAGAAAAGTACACCTGATTGTAATTAATGCTGACAGTAATCTCCAGCTTTCATTCTGAAAACAGCCAGATGGGAAAGTTGGAACTGTTAATAATAGAAAACGTTGCCATCCGCAGTTCCTGGAGTCATAACTCTTTAAAGACTGTTTGGATTCCAGATCTCTACAGACCAGCCCAAGCCAGATGCTGCTCAGACTCTGCACTGCCATGGGCCATGGTGGGCCCTATTAAAGGGAAGGGATCAGAGGGGAAAGCTCTGCTCTCAGTCCCCCGACTCTGATGAGAAGTCTATGTGCGGGAGGCCTGGGGCTGGGAGGAGAAGAAGAAAGCAACGACACGTCAGGAAAACGTGGGGTCAGACTGTGCTTTGAAACATCTTAACCAATGGCCTTGTTGCACAGGCCTTAGCAAGGAGGAGCCCAAGAACGGAGTGAGATCTCAGCCCAAAGGAGGTTTAAGAAGGTACCTTGGAGAGGGACGTCTTTCTCAATGAGCATGCCATTCTCCACAGGCTGGGTAGAATGTAACCCAGCAGAGGGAAGGGTGCTGGGAAGTAAGAGGCTAGGGGACTTCACTCTTATTTGAGGATGGGAAGGAAGACAAAGAGAGAGCTTCTTAAAAGTCACCTCTCCCAGAAGCAGCAGCCGTGAGGTCATCCCTCTTTCTCTGTGAGGATTTGCAACTTTGAAGAGCTAGCTGAGGCATCTACCCTGCCTCCTGGGCACCCAGGGGGCCTGCCAGCTATGAGGGGAGCTAAGAGAGCTGCAGGAGATGGATGGGACCTTTGGGGTCTCAGTGGAAGGGGTTAGAGGCGAAGGGTTTCATAGCCAGGGACTCTGTGGGTCAGAAACAAGAGAACAACAGCACTATCTGTGAGAGCGAGGAAAAGTCTTTGGTAAGCCCAGGCCTGAGGCAGCCAGCTTCAGCCCCTTTTGCTGCCCTTTTCAAGAGCGCCATGTGGTCGGCATCTCCAAAGTTCTCCACTGACTCTCATGGACACTTGGGGAGGGGCCAATCAGTACTTTGGAACGTTCCGATGAATCCCAACAGGCCAGACTGGCTTCAGGGAGGGAAGAAAAAGGCTGGCAGCTCTGACTTTTTCAGGCTTAGATAGAAGCACTTAGGGAGCAGCTCACAGAGGCACTGGCACAGGTGGAAGTTAGGCACCAGGAAGCAGATGAATGGGAGCCATAGATGGGTTCCCATTGAAAAGCATCGCTTAGGGCAAGTGTGCATGCGTGCGTGAGCCCCGAGCTGGTGCAAGGTCTCTCTGCTAGCAAGACTGCCAGAGTGGAAAAGGGCAAAAGGGAGGTCCCTTGCCACAGGCTATGTGTGCAGAGAACCCTGATAAAAGCAAAACCCGCTGCAGGGTGGAAATGTATGGACAGGCTGTAAGAATAGGGATGGAAGCTCTATGAGGCCAGTGATTTCTGGCTTGATGCTTGGCAAGGCATCAACATCCTTGCTGGTCTGGTGGGAGCACCTGCAAAAGTGGAAGGACTGCAGAAAGCACTGCGCCAACAACAGGGGCGGGGAAAATCCCCATGAACCCTGCTGTCAACTCCCACATTGAAATATGGAGTTCCGTTTCTGCCAGGTCACTCGACTTTCTCAAATGCAAAACATGCCTTTAATTTATTCCCAGAAACACATCCTGATAATTTTCACCTGCAGCTGAGTGAATATGAGAGAAAACATGGGGAGTGAAAATCTGGGCTGTGAGGTGAGCATCTGAGTGGGAGATGCTGAAAACGGGGATCAAAGGACATTATGAGTTAAAAAGATCTCGATGATTTTTTTTTAGATGCAGTCTCACTCTGTCGGCCAGGCTAGAGTGCAGTGGTATGATCTCAGCTCACTGCAACCTCTCCCTCCTGGGTTTAAGCAATTCTCCTGCTTCAGCCTCCTAAGTAGCTAAGACTACAGGTGCCCACCACCACGCCTGGTTAATTTTTGTATTTTTAGTAGACACAAGGTTTCACCATATTGGCCAGGCTGGTCTTGAACTCCTGACCTTGTGATTTGCCTGCCTCAGCCTCCCAAAATGCTGGAATTACGGGCATGAGCCATTGCGCCCAGCCAAAGATGTTTTAACCTAATCATTTTCACATGCAAGAACCCTTCTCCCTCCCCAAGTAAAATCTCACAAGGAACCATAACTGGAGAATAATGGAGCAGATCTGATTGAAATGGGGGCCAGATGCCCAAGACCTCTCGCTCCAGAGGGCTTCTTTCTGAGCCACGGAGTGAACACAGTGTGTCCCCTGAAGCGCCGGAGCCAGGAAAAAGCATTCTGGAATTGGTGGACTTTATCAACCCTCTCATTTTAAAAACGAGGAGAGTGAAGCAGATTTGCCAAGGAGAAAGGAAGAAAGCCGAGTTAGAGGCTGCCTTCTGCCTTGAGTTGGTGAGAGCTCCTCAGGCCCTCCCAGATCACCCTTCCAGTGCCTCGGCCCCCACTAGAGAAAGACAGACATCTGTTCCCTCCGCATGGGTGCTCGGACCTAGGAAGGAACTGGCACGAACTTGCCTCACGGGTTTGTAGATTCGCCTATTAAAGTCAATTTCTACATATTAAAAATCTGGCTTAACTCTCTCATCCCCAAGTCGGCCTCACAGCAGATCCGCCTGAGTGGGCACTCAGGGAGCATGTTGTGAAACCCCGTCGGGGCCATCTGGCTGCCTGTGTCTTCGGATGCAGCCTTCTGAGCAAGGGCCCTATTACCCAGGTAATTACAGAGCCTGAGCCCACTCAGGGGAATTAGATGAAGCAACAAGCTATTATTTCCCTTGTTTGCAGAAATAATAATATGTAGGACCTCCGTAGCACCTTTCATCAGGAGACTTCAAGGTACTTCCCAGACATTGTTTGACTGTAAGTTCTTTTACTACAGATTTGCAATAAAAAGAAAGGAAGAAGAAAAGAGAAGTCAACGAAGTCAGCCCTCCTTGTCAACGAAGGAGGGTTAGCCCTGCGGGAGGAGTGGGGATGCCTCTGAGACAAGGGTCTTAGCTCCGTCTCCCTCCGAGACAAAGTGAGAACCCACCTGGGCAACAAGGACAGAGACTGTGACTGTGTGGACACAGATGGAGGGCGAAGAATGCAAACAGCAGTTTTTCCTACAATCTGGGAATTGTTAGAAAGATTTAGGATTTCCACAATGCCTCCTTAGGTCAGCGCCACCAGGCTCCGGGCACACAGAAAGGGGGGCTGAGGGAAACAGGAGAAGCCCCGGGGATGTTTAAATAAGTTCACCGAGTTCAGCAAAGGCCTCCAAGGAGATGGGATGACTAAGCCCAATAAAGCCATGGTTTCATAAAGGAGCCCATGGGGACAAACTAGGAAACTGCAGGCCAGTTCATTTGACATGAATTGTGGGCCGCTTTGCACTTCTTTTAAGAGTCAAAGAGGAGAACATTTGGAAAGATCCAGATTAGGGTGACTGGGTGGCTTCAGGAAGGAAGGGGCATTGTATTTCACTAACTAAGGGAATTCTTTATGGTTCTGGCTGGTCTGGCTGACAGAAGGGAGCAAGCCCACCTCCTTGAGGCAGGCAAGCAGGGCCCGTGGTACAAATGTGCTGAGCAAGTTGTGATGAGAAATGAACACAAGTATAACAAACAGGAAGGATTTTAAAGATTTCTCTACCATGCACACTCTGTTAACCTTTGCCATCAATCAACCCAGAGAGCAGAGATACATGGCCTTTTGTCCACAGCTGCAATTCCCAGAATGTGTTCCTCAGAATCCTGATCATGTGTGATGGCCCTTGAAAATTGTTCCACACTGAAATAAATTTTAGAAATGCTGCAGAGTTTTTCATTCTTCTCCTGAAGATGAGCAGTGCATACTCGCTTATGAACCACCCTGAGAAGTCCTGTAGAAAAGAAATATTTTCCCAAAACTTATTTGGTCACAGGACACTTTTTCCCTTTTGCAAGTACTTGTTACTGTTTCACAGAATGACTGTTCCTCAGGACACTGTTGGGAAGCACTGGTATGGGAAGATGATGTCACAGCTCATCTAGCTATGATGGTTTAAGAAGGTACCTTGGAAAGGGAAGTCATTCTCTACTTGGTATGTCATTCTCCACAGGCCTAGTCAAATGTGGCCCAGTAGAGAGCAAGGTGCTGGGAAGTAGGAGGCTGGGAGGATGCACTCATATTTTAGGATGGGAAGGAAGACCAGGAGAGAGCTGCTTAGAGTCTCCTCTCCCAGAAGCAGCAGCCATAAGGTCATCTTTCTCTGTGAGGATTTGCAGCTTTTGCAGAGCTAGCTGAGGCACCTACTCTGCCTGCTGGGCACCCAGTGGGCCTGCCAACTGTGAGAAGAGCTAAGAGAGCAACAGGGGCTCTGCATTAGGTATGCTAGAATCAAGTGGCAGCACTGGGCAGGTAGAGTGCATGGGAGCTGAGAGGAGCCCTGCTCAGTAATATAGGGGAGTGAGCCACGGAGTGCAATCCATTTACAGAGGATGGCTGCAGCCAGCACAGCTGAACAATCAATAAAACAATGCTCAGAGAGAAGTAAACTCAAGCATGGGTGGGGCAAAGACTAGCATAGGGGACCCTGTAGGCAGCAGGGGGAGGCAGCAGCCAGTTACTCGGAAGTGCTGGGCAGAATTGTCACTGTCTGAAGGAGTAAAAGTGATCAGCTCTTGATTGTTTACTATGTGCTTCGAAACCCTCTTACATACTTTGTATGCATGAATCTCACTTAACCCTTGTAGAAAGATCATGATATAGATCATAGTGATGTATCTTAGAGAAGTCAAGTAATTTGACTAAGGCTGCACAGCTAGGTAACTGTTGGAGCCTGAAATTGAACCCAACCAATACCGGAGCACTCTGTTTTTGTAGTTAGTGTTTTATTGGAATGAGCTCTCTAGTTTACCTACTGTCTATGGCTGCCTTGGCAATGCAAGAGCAGAGTTGAGTCATTATGATAGGGACTGTGTGGTCCACAGAACCTGACCCTTTACAGAAAAAGTGTGCCGATCCCTGCTTTATGCAAAGCTACCTCTAGTCTAGGGAGCACATAGAGTAAGACCACCTTCTAGGAGAAGAGAAACAGTTGATCAGGGCCTTCATGAAGAAGCCTATGGTTTAGGGGAAATTACCTACTCCTGAGAAAAGATAACTGGGCACTTCACACCCAAGGGGGAGGCGGAAGCCCATCCCGTGGATTGGACCACCATGGCAGGGAGAAGGGAGGTAGTTCGTGACTTGGAGTAGCACACCTTTATGCATTAAATAACTTTTTATTGAGTGTTTATAAAATGCCTGCCACCATAGGCCCCACTGCCAGGAGATTCCAGGTAAATGTCAGGAGAATTTAATTCTGCACCACACCAGAAAGTAGGTGGAGGCTGCAGATAGTTTTTTGATCCTCTCGGAACTGCTGAAGACAGAAGCTGTTCCGGGCCTGTCCCTGTTTTCCTGACTGCACCAAATGTGGCCTGAGGCTGGCTTCATGCAGCAGCTCTGGCCCCAGGGAGCTGGAAAGATGAAGCTGGCTTTGGCTCTGGGCTTCAGTTGAAGCTCTGAGCCCTGAAGCTTGTGCTCATGGGTGAGTTGGGCTCCTGGCCCTGTGGAAAAGGACTAATGATGCCGGGCTCATTAGCACAGCAGGTGAGGGGCTGGGGATTAGCACCAAGGGGTAATGAGCCTTGTAGGGAACTAAGTCAAGTCTCAGTTTTGAGGTTACTTTGTCCTGTGTGCTCAAGCCCCGGAGGCCAGATTTAGTGGTGGTGGCCTGGACAAAGGCTGGGAAAATAAAGGAAACCTCTGCTGAGCTCGGTTTGGATCAATCTCCCCTCTCTTTTCTGCCCTTTCCATTCAAATCTCACTCCCTCCAAGTCAGGCTAAACTCCAGGATAAACCCTTGGGCCTCAGCTGCGTAGGCTTAGAGTAGGACACAGGAATCTGCATCTTTGACATGTGATTTTTTTTTTTTTTTTTTTTTTTTGTGATAGGGTCTTCCTCTGTCGCCCAGGCTGGAGTGTTGTGGCACAACTATAGCTCTCTGTGGCCTCAAACTCCTACAATCAAACAATCCTTCTGCTTCACCCTCCCAAAATGTTGAGATTACAGGTGTGAGCCTGGGCCATGTAGGTAATTCTTATACAATTGGACCACAGTTTGATATTTTCCCAAGGCTTGAACTCTTTAACATGGGCCGGCAGCAGCCTCCTGGCCCTGGTCCCCTCCTCCATGGGCTTATGCTTGCCCTCATCTCCCTGAGCCCTGCTCTAAGACCACTTTAATAATGAGGATGTTCTGGCCTCTGACATGTTGTGACATCTTCAATTCTGGTTGCCTGGATCATGGGACTCTGAGTGTCTTCCTGTGCCATCCTCTGTTACCCCAAGTGAAAATTCCTGGCTTCAGACATTGTCTTTGTGAAATCCTATTTCCAAGTTGCTCCAGTCCCCATGTGTCCTGTGAAAGGTGGTGAATATGGGCAAGGAGTTTAGGGTCTATAGTTCCCTGAACCTCCTCTTGTGTCTCCTGCCCAGCAGCCAATGTTGATTCTAGCCGCTTCTAACGTCTCTAACTTCTAACCTGTGGAATACACCCATCTATCAACTCACAGCAGAGGAGGCAGGCACTACTCCACCCAGCTTTCTGGCCTAGACATTGCTGACTTTGTCCCTACATTCTCTCCCAGAGAGACACGGGGGTGAATGCTAGTGAGCTGGCAGGATCTCTCCCACAATGGCAGCTGGACAGCCACGCAAGCTTGACACAAGGGGGGCCACTGTTATTCCTCTTCTGACAATGGGCAGGGACTCTAACCAGTGGGCAGCGTGTGTTTTGTAACTGGGAAGTCTCTCCTTCTGTGGGGCAACTGTGGGACCTCTGGTGGCTCTGGAGCACAGAAGACCCCACTGGCCGAGGTATGGCAAAAGCACCACTTCCAGGGGAAAACTGATTCCCCATGGGCTTCCACTCTGGGTTCATTGGGAAGGCGATGGTGCTGCAGGCGCAGCGCGAGGAAGGCGCAGACGGCTCTGCAGGTCGGCACCTTTCTGTTCATCTCTACCCTCTTAGAACACTTTCAGGCTGTCCCAGTTGTTACAAAAAGACTTTCTTCAAAAACACAGAGACCTGTAGCAGCTGAGTCGTTGGCATTTCTTTCTTGAGTCATCAGCTGAAAAGGTCAGACTCATGATCATTGTCGTTTGGGAGGTAAAAAAGTGGGAGGTTAGTAATTTAGAATGTTTAGTACTCATTCTATTGCAACATTCACAGTTTTTTAAAACAATATATCACTTTTATTTGAAGTGAGTTTGAATCATATGATAATAATAGTCACAATCAGGTTGTCTGTTATCTCTCTCCTTACAGTGACCCAGCAATTTCCAAATGCACAGTTTTCCCTTGTGACTGGCTTGAGAATTACTCCTTGGATACTGCAGCAGGCTAATAAAAAGACAAAATGGAATATTTGGAATATTTTATTCTTTCAATGATTTCAATTCCTACTAACAGCTAAGATCTGATCAAAACAGTGTGAAGCTTGGCGCAGCTGGAAGTCCCACGTGGATTCCCTGGCTCTCAAGCTGCCATCTGCCCTTTCTATGCCTCCGGGATGAATCTTCAGGTGCAGGTGGCTCAGAGCTCTTCCTCTCCCTCTATCTCAAGCACATTCTGAAGTGGATATTTGTTTGGTAGAACCTACCAGTGCCCTCTGTGCTGGGCTTCCTTTCCCCGACACCTGAAGCTTCTCTCTTGCCTAAGGACTTGAGAAGGGCTGTGGCTGGGGGAAGGAGTGTGAGCTTTGATTTCAGGCCAGCCTGGGTTCATGCTGTGGCTTGGACACACCCCAGTGGAAAGAGATCGAACCAATTATTTAGCTCCCAAAGACTCAGTTTCTTCATTTCCAAAATTGGAATTTGGAGGATGAATTGAAAAGAACGTTATATATGTAAAGTGCCTTCCCAGACCACTGAAGGTACTGAATAAATCACATAAGCTATCATTCAGTAAACTAACAGTGTGACTCTCCGCTGAAGCCTTGCCTCAGCCTTCATGCTGCCTCTGGTCTTCTCGTCCAGGTTTGTGCTGACCCTGTTGCATTAAGTTAACAAATATTTATTAAATGCCTGTTACATATGCATCTGTAGGCTAGATACAGAGAATATAGAGATTTCAAGGAAACTATAGCAACATTGCTATCCTCAGGGAGCATGTAGATCATCCATCTACTTCCAGCCCAGGGATTCCTGTCCTTGCAGCCTCAATTGTCGCCCCTCTCCCAAGTCTAGGCTGTTCCCCCTCCAGAGCCACCAGGACCCTGGGGGAACAAGCAACCCTCTCTGTCATCTGCATGTTTTTCTCAAGGATGTATCTACTAGCTGTTCTCTGCCTGGTCTATATCTGATGTCTCTATGTTCAAGACATGTGGTCGAGGATAATAATAACAGTAACTAACATTAATGAGCCTCATCATGGGCCAGGTACTATTGCTTGTAATGCTCATAATGATATGATAAGCATTTTGCATACATAATGTCATATTTTCTTATAGTTACCCTTGGAGATAGGTACTATCTATAGAATAAGGAATAATCTGCTGGGAGAGCCAGGATTTGAAAGCACATAGTCAGAGACCAGAGCCTGCGTCCTCAGCTCTGCTCCACTGCCTTGCATTCCCACTTGACACTCCATCTCAAAGACCCTTTTCCAGCAGCCCCCTCTGCTTTGTCCTCAGCAGCCTTGGTTTGTTAGATCAGCTGTTGCTCTGGTTAACTCTTCTTTGTTGAGAAATGCCCCTGGTATGAGATGATTGTTTTCCCTGGGCACTGACCCTTCCCTATTTTGATGGTCAGCAGAGAGAGGCAGGGTCGTAGAATCAGTGGCCTGTTTTTGCTTATGATTATTTTTGTGCTCCACTTTTATATAGGTTGTCAGCACTGTAAAGAAAAATCAAGGGGGCAAACTTCCTTTCAACAAGGCGTCAGACTGACCTTCCTTTTGCCAGTTTTCTGTAAAGATAAACTTCCCACGGCAGCTAGGTAGGGGCATGTTATATACCTTCTCAAGCTCTCACTGCAGTAATTAAGGAAATGGAATGAGAGATAAAAGCTTGTATAGCACTGAAAGTTAGGAATACAGACTAATGATTTGCTGGATGCCAGGAGGAATTTCTACCAACTAAAGCTTGGATGAGGCCTGAGATAGGCAAGCTGGATCAAGCAGACAGACATTAGGAAATTTCCACCCCATCTTAGTGAGTTATGTATTCTAGAATCTGGAGCCTTCACCAATTAAATAGTGAAGAAATTGCTTTCTGTCTTGGCTAACGTCATTTTACCCAACCAAACCCTTTCACGGCACTTTTTTTTTTTTTTTTTTT
>NW_016107825.1:518868-546282 GCF_001604975.1 Cebus imitator | reverse complement strand
TTTTGGTGTTTGTTTGGGGAGTACTGTCTGGGTAATGCAATAGGCTAGAAATAGTCAGAATGCAGGTATGGGACACTGACAATGATAAATGGAGGGGACAGGAAAATAGTGAAAAGAGCATGCTGTGGAAATTGCAGCACAAGCCTGCATCTGAAAAAGAAAGAGACAAGAAACAGATGATCAAATATTCTATGAATACATTGTGTTTCTCAGTATAAAATGATCAGGTGGGGGAAGCAGACCCCTCATCAATTCAAAAGGACCATACAATTGATTTTTAAAGACTGCACATTTAGATGGAGCTCTTGCAAAGGAGGCAGCCTTCCAGGATCTTAGAGGAATATTCTGACAGTGTTCATATGATTATTGCTGGGAATCATGGCACTCCCTGCATTGTAAATATTGGCAAGCTTCAGGTATGAAGAACCTTGTGATCATTCAAGCATGAGTAAAGAGGAAAGAAAAGTATCCATAGAGCCAGTGGAAAAGTGTAAGAAATGCATCACTAATGTTGAGATATAGAAAGTTTCACTACTGAATAAAGATTTACTACTGTAGGGGAAGCTCATCAATAAACCACCTGAGTACTCATTCTGAAAAATGCTCAGTCATGTGGCAACTCACCAATAAACAAGTTAACATTAAACATCCAAAAACTAGGGAAGTATTCATATTATGGAAGCCAGATAATATTAAGTCTAAATAATTGTGGTTGTAAATGTCATTAGAACATTGAATGGAAATGCTTTAAAAACGGAGGGAACATGTCAGTAGTATAGCTGACCATGTTGTAAAGATCATCATAAATATTAGAAGCCTTTATTCCAGGGAAACTAGCAAGGAGGAAAAAAAATACCTTTGCCCCTACTTATTTATTAGGGGGGAAAAAAAGGAAAATAATGCTTGTTTTTTTCCATTTATTTATTAGGGGCAAAGGGTCAACTATCCTGCTTCCTTCCTGAGAGAAAATGTACACTGGAGCATTTTAAAATTTATGTTAACTATCAGTTTAACCAGAATATATATCTTCAAATTACCAAGTTTCAGAAAGGCTTGAAAACAGCTCCTACATAACAAAAGACTGAAAAGCATAAAGGGAGCGGTTGTGAAGTATAAAACACATAGAGCATAAACCAAGATAACAGAAGAAGTACTATGCATTATTAGTTAGTACAATAAATGTAAATGGATTGCATTCAAACATGGGCATACGTTGGTATGCATCGTTATAGAATGCCTAATTATGCATTATTATAGGATCCTATAGGATGTTTTATTATGCATCATTATAGGATGGATAATAAAAAATAAAATAGAAATTGATAAAATTTTAAATGAAAATAAAAATAAGTGGGTAACTTGTGAAACAGAAAACTTTTTGGGGGGCATGCTTGGAAAATATTCAAGCTTTAAAGGTAACTGTTTGTTCCATCATTACAACAAAAAGAGTGTTTTCTTTTCTCACTCAATCGGTACTATCTTTAAAAAAGTGAAGATTGACCACAATTTTTTTGATATACAATATATATATTCTGTACCCCACAGATAAAGCATATGAAATTCCTTGAAAGTAGGATTTCCAGTCTTCTTCATGTCTCATCCACTGAAATCCAAATTTTATTGCCCATGACCAAGAGTGAAGTGGGTTCTAATAGCCCAATTTATCATTTTATAAGTTATCTTTTGGATAATGGTCTGGTGAATTGTTCAGGATCAAACCTTGGCTTTGCGACTAAAACTATATGCATATTAAAGCAATTATATGGTTATTTGCACCTATGATGTAATCACGTTAGATAAAAAGTTCTATGCAAGTCAAAATGCCAGTCATCATTAATATTATTGTGATGTGAAGCAAATTGGGCAGTTAGTATTTTATATATAATGCATTCTACCCTTACTTCTGTCTTAACATAATGCCTTTAGGGTGAACAGATCCTTGCATGATCTTTATCTCAGTGGTTTTTCTATGTATGTGTGAGAGTGTATATTGCCATTGTTTATTTGAATACAATTATTTGAATTTAATCTGTCTTATTATCTTAAAAATAAATATTAGTGGTCTAAAGTGTATCTCTACATGCAAACATTTAACCCAATATAGCCACATACCCAATGTTAAAATGGCATAGTTCTGACGTGTGTGCGAAATTCTCTGAGTAATTCCTAGGCTTTTATTTTTGTGTATGTGATTTGAGTATTAAATTTAGGATCTGTACTGGTGTCCTCAGTAGCAGCTAGCACATACTTGCATTCGCCACATGTTAGATAATTACAGGCTGGAATTTATACTGAATTTGATTTCAACATATAAATCATTAGGACAACAGAAGGGATGTGGATGCAGCAAAAGACATTTATTCACCAATGATCTATTGAGTACCTACCAGGTGCTAGGTACAACCATTAATGATTTTATACTATAGCTATACAGAGCATTAAAGTCATAAGGAAAAGAATATGTACAGGTAGAAAGCAGCAAGTGCCCTCAAAGAAGTTCAGATAAATGACTATGAGAACTGAGGATACGTGCAAGCCTACAAGACTTTTAGGCCTCCAGCCTAAATAGTTTTGGGTCCTTAATGCACATCCAAGCTGTGGTTGGCTCAGGGATCAGATGAGTTAAGCTGACAATTTGGAAGTCTTCAGTGCATGCCACTGAGTAGGACTGGGGAGTCAAGGATTGTGTTACAACTGGCTCTCTCTTTTGTTATTTTCTTTGCTTGGTTCAAAAGTCTCACAAGCACTTGGTGAGCATCTACTGATGCCAGGCAGAGAAGAATGAAATAGGGAATATGGGGAATTGAATGAGACACAGAGCTAACTTTAGGGAGCACAATTTACAATGCAGGACAGGCACCCACTAACAAATAATTTGAATATATTTGGTATATATAAGATACGGAAAAGAGAGGAGGGATAATTAGATAGAGCTTGTTGTTTATGGATGGCCCCTAAGGGCAACACACTTTAAATTACTTGCTAACTGGTCAAAACAGGATAGCTTGTGAAGAAATGTGGGAAGGGTGTTCTAGGCAAAAGAAACAGCAAAGGCAAAGCGCCCGACTTCATAATGGGCATGAGTATTTGCTTACCATCCTCCAGGGCACTGCCCAGTCTGGGTGGGCCTTTAAGGAAATATAGTGGATTTGCAATCATGGTCAATGCAGTCATGAGGAAGCAAATCTATCTATGAGGAGAAGGGCCAAGAAAGCAAGGGACAGCCTTATTATCATCTCACATTTGCAGGAGGGATGGAGCCAGGGAAGATTCTCAGAGGCAGTCTCAGATGCAGGCTGTGGGCATCTCTCGTAGAGAGCAAAGTCCAACTTGGAGATGAGGGGGCCTGCAAAAAAAATGTTGAAGGAAACAGAGCTGTGGAAATAGAGTTTAGAAGATTGAGAGTAGTTTAGATTCTTAGAGCACAAACTAGCAAGGGTTGAAGCAAAGAAAGAATTCGGCCATTAGCTTGTCCTTTCTTTATTGTGCCAATTATGATATATGTCGTTAGTTATTAAAAGGATCTAATCAAATCTGGCTTTAGGAAGACTACTTCTAGTGCAATGTGGAGAATGGAGTAGAGAGGTGAAGGAATGGCTGGGAGACAAGTGGGGGTGTGCTGAGCTAGGCAGGATCTGAGGGCAGGAGCTACAGGCTGGGCTCGGTGTGTGCCCATGCGTTTGTGTTCTCATAACACCAAGCAAATACTTGGGGTAAGCTACCCAGTTCTTTTACCACCTGGGCCAAAATGTGGGCTGCCATGAGGTAAGCCCCTGTTACATGGCAAAGTAAGCATCCCCAAACTGGGAAAGTCTGTGAAGTTTAGTTCTACCCTCTACATACACATTCCCAATATAATAGTACCAACAAGTGGTTGACCAGTTGCAACTTGAAAACATCTCTCTCCAGGCTGGGTGCAATGGCTTGTGCCTGTAATTCCAGCACTTTAGAAGGCTAAGATGGGAGGATTGCTTGAGCCCAAGAGTTCAAGACCATCCTGGGCAACATAGTGAGACCCCCATCTCAAAAAAAAAAAAAAAAAAGAAAGAAAGAAAAAGAAAACATATATATTCAACCTTAACTCCTGGGATTTTCCTTCTTAACCATCTTCCCTGGACAGATCAGGAGGGGATAAATCTCTTTTTTTTTACCCTGGGCCTTCACACAGGCTCTCTCTTCTCCCTATAGCCTTCAGGTCTGGATAAGCGATCACCTTTTCAGAGAAGCTGCACCTGCCTCCCTTTACTAAGCATGTTCTCCATCCCCCTTTATTCTCTATTCCCATGCCATGTTCCTTCAATCATGTCACTTGCTATAGTTAAAAAACACTATTTTTATGCACTTATCCTCTTCCTGCTCAAACTGGGAGCTATGCAAAGGCAGGTCATATGTCTGTTTTATGTATTGGGGAGTGAATAGCCAACTTTTCTCACAGATCATCCTTGTTTAGAAGTTTTTAAACATGAACTTAAATGTTATTTCCTTGAGGATCTAGACTTCTTTTTATATCTATTTGAAAACAGCTCTTGAGCTCTGCAAATGAGTCCTTAGTTCCTAGCCACCAAGGAAAGACTGCGGGACAGTGTAAACTCTCTGCAGTTCCGGTACCTGAGATGTGTAAGCAGTGACCGGAAGTGACGTTGGACTCTGGGAACAGGTCTTGCTAATTTAGATCAAATTTTTGCCCCTTGGCAACGGAAGTCTTTATTCTTTAAAAGATGCTAAACTTCATAAGAAGATTCTAGTCTATTACTTCCAAATTTTCCTTCTGAGGATGTATCCAAAGTAGAATTGCTAGAATAATGAGGATGAATACTCTAATGTTTAATTACAGCTCAATAAAACTATAAATAAGGTTTTTAGTCATTTATAATTACCTCTTGATCTGCTCCTTCTGGAGAGGAAAGAGTGAACCAACTATGCTTGCTTCGGAGGTGAATTAACCCTTTCTGGCTCCTTATTGCAATAGGGCTGTAATTTTCCAAGTGCAATGCTTGCAGCAAAACAGTTCAATTATAATCCAAACGCAGCAATTTACTCACTGGTAGGATTCGTGTGCTTAGCTCATATTTAGGAGGAGTCAGACATCAAATGGAAGCTCTCTGTGCCAACTGCCGGGTGGCCACCATTACTGGAGCAGAGTTGAAACTTGCTTAGGGTTCGACATTTCTTATAAGTGAGGGCCCATCCTTTAGGACAAAACAGCACAGCCGGGAACAGCCTCACACTGCTTGCCTGCTAATGGTCTGGAACCTGCAGTTAAGAGGGCCCGTGGTGCAGACGTGGTCATTGTGCTTCTTCAGACTAAACCTATTGGGCCTTGGAGAGCGCAGTGTAGCACTCTGAGAATATGGCTCAGTGCATCTGCAGTCAGGACCAGGCCTGTGCCTCTCTGGAGGCCAGCACACATGTGTCCTGGGAGAGCAGTGCTGTGGATTCCGCAGGGCAGGAGGAAGGCTGGGGGCACAGGCCATTTGGCAAAAGATGAGACACATCAGAAAAATGCCTTCAAATACAGCAAGATTTGGGGCTGGGGACTCATAGATCATCCATCTAGCATTTCCTGTCAACATACTGTGGCACAGCCTCTAATTGGGGAAAAAGTGTGCTTACCATATGGTGCATGGCCACCTGGAAAAGAGACAGTTGTCACGGAGCCTGGAGCCCGGAGCCCATCGGGGCAGAACACTCAGCTTCCCTGAAAAGTGACCTTTAACATTGCCGGAGAAAACATTGTATTGTTTTCTTCCATTTTCTTTTAATCCTTCTTATGTGGGCAAGAAAGCCAGATCACAGTGCAGCGATAGAAAGCAAGGCCATCACAGTGGCTAAGGTGTTGCAGAGAGGTAGATGAGGATGACTTTTGGCCAAGCGTGGAACCCCGTGGCTCTGGGGGGTTAATCAGGTCCCTTCTTTGCAGCAGGGGCTGCTATTCACTTCTTTCCAAAAGGCCCAATTTAAGTCTGAGGAATGTGAATTGAAGAAGCAGGTGCTGGGGGTAGAAGGTCACAGTCTTGGTTAGTGACCCTGCGGCTACCATCTCACGATGTGGCCACATCTGTCCTGACCACACCATGCACCCCTCTGTGTCCTCTCCAACGTCCTGGCTTCCCTCAGCATCTTGTTATCCTGGACACCTTGTACGTTTTTTATTCCCCTTCCCTCCCTCCCTCCCTCCCTCCGTCCCTTCCTTCCATCCTCTCTCTCTTCCTTCCTTCCTTTCTCTCTTTCTTTCTCTCTCTCTCTCCTTCCTTTCTTTCTTTCTTTCTTTCTTCCTTTCTTTCTTTCTTTCTTTCTTTCTTTCTTTCTTTCTTTCTTTCTTTCTTTCTTTCTTTCTTTCTTTCTTTCTTTCTTTCCTTTTCTTTTTTCTTTNCTTTCTTTCTTTCTTTCTTTCTTTCTTTCTTTCTTTCTTTCTTTCTTTCTTTCTTTCTTTCCTTTTCTTTTTTCTTTCTTTCTTTCCTTCCTTCCTTCTCTTTCTTTCTTTCTGGGGGAGATTGAAGGGGAAAAGGACCCAGAAATCATATTTGGTATACTATGCAGATATCTGAGGAAGTGCTAGTCTCTCCTTCCTTCACAGACAGCCATCCTCTTAGGGCGCCTCACCTCATAACACCCTTCCCCTGGCCGAGGATCTATTTTAGCTCCATATTTACACAGCAAGTGTAACTCAGCAGGAACCGTGCTCGCCCACCACTGCAACGCCATCCACTGGCACTTTGGAGGGCTGGGGAGGATGTGAAGACTGTGCCCCTCCTCCTGTAGCAGCAGCTCAGGCAGAGCCACATGCCCAGGCACTGACAAGAGACTCATTCTCCTCTCCCTTGAGGGAAATGAGTCCAAATGAGACCGAAGCATGAGGATGGGAGGAGTCCAAACCCACAGCATGTTGGTTCTTCTGGCTTTTTCAGACTTTCCTTTCTCTGGAGCATGAAAACAAGGCAGGGAACAATCCCCTCTCTCAGCGATGGACACTGGCTTTGATTACATTCCCTCAGGTGGTAGCCTCCTAGGAAAAAAATACAAGGAGAAACAAGGAGCATAAAATGCAAATGTTATTATTTTTAGCTATTTCATTCTCGTTGGACAAAGTACGAAAGTCAGAGCAAATGCTCCTTGAAAGTTAGTGTAGGGAAGTGAGGCTCTTTATTGGAGTTTCCAAGTACCAATAGGAGGCAGACTGCAAATTGCCCTCCACCTCTTCCTCAATGGCAGATGTCCACCTATATTCTAAAATCTGCATACCTAGCTAACCAGCTCTCAGCTCCCCTTGCAGCTAGGTATGACCACACGAGTATGTCCTGGCCAATGAGATTGAAGCTGTGAGATTAATTTTAGATGTCAATTTGACTGGATTAAGGGAAACCTAGATAGCTGATACAGCATTACAGAATAAGTCCTCTTTATTTATGGGGGATACCTTCCAGGACCCCCAGTGGATGCTTGAAACTAAACTCTGTATATGCTATATTTTTTTCTATATATACATGTTTATGATAAGATATAATTTATAAATTAAAGATATTAACAATAATAATAAAATAGAACAACTATAACAATATACTATAATAAAAGTTATGTGAATGTGATTCTCTTGCTCTCAAAATAACTTATAGTATTGTTCACATCCTTCTTCTTGTGATGATGTGAGATTACAAAATGCCCGTGTGATGAGATGAAGTGAAATGAGTGATATAAACATTGTGATATAAATGGATAATTCCAGAAATAAAAAATTTAGACTTCTTAAATTGTGTGACATTCTGAGCAGTGTGAAGAAATCTCATGCAGTCTTGCTCTGTCCTGCCTGGACAGCCATTAGCCACTTAGCCGCCGTCTCAATCATCAGATCAACTGTTGCAGTGTTGCAGTGCTTGTGTTCATGGAACCCTTATTTTGCTTAATAATGGCCCCAAAGCGGCAAAAGTAGTCATGTAATATTTTCAGACTATAGTTGATTGTGGGTAACCGAAACAGAAAAAAGTGAAACTGTGGATATGGGCGACCTATTGTATTTCTGGATGTCTATGAAGGTGTCTGGGGAAGAGATTAGCATTTGGATCAGTGGACTGAATGTGGAAAATCCACCCTCCCACAATGTGGGTGGGTACCACCCAATCGGCTGAGGGCCAAGATGGCAGAAGGAAGGTGAATTTTCTCTCTTCTGGAAATGGGATACCCATCTTCTCTCATTCATGGACATCAGAACTTCAGGTTCTTTGGCTTTGAGACTTGAGCCAAAAACTCCTCAGTTTCTTGGGTATTCTGTCTCAAACTGAGAGTTACCCCATCAGCTTCCCTAGTTGCCAGGCCTTTGGACTTGGACTGAGTTATGCTGCTGGCTTCCCTAGTTCTCCAGCTTGCAGATGGCCCATCGTGGAGCTTCTCAATCACATGAGCCAATTCCCGTAGTAAATCTCCTTATCTGTCTGTCTATCTATCTATCTGTCTATCTACCTATCATCTCCTATTTGTTCTGTTTCTCTGGAGAACCACAACTAATACAGAAGCTCAGGTGTTAGGTGATACTTCCCGGAAGGGTTCTTTAAGTGTGTTGACTCAGCTAGGAAATACCTTTTTTGTCGCTTCAGTTGTCTTCCTTCTTTTAGATTGCAAGTAGGAAACAATGGCTGGAGCTGCCGTATCTACCTTGAGCCATGAGGTGATGTGTGGCCGGAAGGCCCATGTTGGGCTGACAAAACAGAACACAGGAGCCTGAGACCCTGAAGACTGTGATTTCACCAAACCAGTCCTTCCTTTGGGTTTTTGCATGAGAAGGAAGTAAACAAATGTCTATCTCGTTTAAGCCATAGATTTTTTTTTTTAAATGTGTTGTTATCTATTTGGTATACCATTTGCCTCTTTAAAAGACCTGGTTGCTTATGTGTGATCTAGTAATCTGTTGGGATATTGAGTCTATCTGATCATAACCAACCTAATCATTGTACTCTGGCTAGGGTGCAATGTGTATATTGGACTCTCACTATGAGGCTGCATTGGGCTAAGGGCTGTGGAAAATAACAAAAAGAACACCAGATACTTGTTCTAGTCTCAAGGAATTTATCTGTCAGAGGAGCTAAGATTTATACACATCACAAATAGAGAAGATAGAAAAGTACATATAAAGGTGCAAAAAAAATAAAAGGTAGTCAATGAGGAATAAAATGTATATGTTTTGAGGACTAAATACACATTCTACATTTTCATGGACAGTCTTGTTTTTAAATATTCTGACCCTTTGTTTCTACCAGGATCTCCCAGGCATAGCAGCATTTTTGGCACTTTAGCTCCCATTTCATTGCTTTCCATATCCAGAAGTAGTACAAAATATTTCTGTCAAATTGCGTCTTGATTTTTTGGTACTGAAATATGGACTTGATTAAGAATCGAAGTGATCAGTATCACCTGAAGTTCTAAGAGTTTCTTTATCGAGGAAGCAGGGCTTAGATTTAGAGAGTGTTAGTTCTGGTGGAAACTTTAGAAATTGTGTAGGCCAACCCTTTTTGTACAGGACAGGGAGATGAACTGACACACCCAGACATAACTCTGAGAAGTAACAGAGTCAAGGATGAAAGGCAAGTTCTGACTCTCAGAACAGCTTCCACTGTGTGTGGAGCTGTCACTCCCAGGATGGACTGGCTTCGCGCCTCAAGATGTGGTTATTCTGTGCCTACTGTCTTCCTAGTAGGGTGAGTGATGAGAACATAACATTGTCCTTGCTTATAAATAATGACAGTATGAAACACTGCATGCTAATAGCCAAAATAGGATGTATTTAGAAGATCAGGCCATGGGAATGAGTAGTGCCTGAGAGTGGAAGGAAGTAGTTGCGGGGGGGGGGGGGTTGGTTAATAAAGAAGAGGGAATGGTGATGACAGACAGCGTCAGGTGGGAAGGAGGAGCCTTACCCTATAGAGCCTGGAATGCAAGACAAAAGGCTGAGGCTAACTTTCCTAGGCAGATTAACATTAAGTGGAAGGACATTATCTGGGTTCAAATCCTGGTTCTGACCTTGGTTTTAAGATCTCTTTGGCTCATGCATAAAATGGGTACAATAATGGTATCCCTCCAGAGGAGAATAATTACTAGTTCTTTTTTTCCCTTGAACAGAAGATGAATGTGACAAAATCAGTATCATATCTTGGAAAGAGGTGTCTAAAATGAAACTGCCCAATGGTTTGAAAACATTTCCTAAAAGAAAGTTGGCATAAACCTTAGGAAGAGACAGTATGTTGTGTAAAAATCTGAAGACGTGAAGATGCTATAAGCATCAAAGCATGGACTGGCTTTCTTCCACGTGAGTGTGACAGCAGAGTAACGTTAGGTGACATGGAAAGAATAAGACAGAATAACGTGAGGAGCACCAAAGTGTTGGTGAAAGACTGGGGCTCCCATGTGTGTCTGTGTAGCGCCAACCTGTACCACGTGGTTCAGAGGCCTGGGAGGGACACACATGCTGAGCAAGCAGAACTGACATTCACAAGAGTTTGGGGACAAAGAATCCAACAGATTTCTTGGATTAGGGAATAAAAGATGAAGTGATCAATTAAGGAAATAAAGTTCTGTGGTCTGAGTCATTGGGCTTGTGTTCAGTTTCTACTACTTATTCACAAAGTCCCTGGTGGCTCTTACTAATCTAGGGGTTTCCCCAAATCAAGTGTGCTAAGAGCACCTGCAGCCTTAACTTAATGCATAGATTCTGGATTCTGATTCTGCAGCTCTGTGGTGAGGCCCAGGAGTTTGCTATATAGCAATCCCACAGATGGATCTGATGTAGATGCTTGTTGGACCAAACTTGGAGAAACCTACTTAGAGAGAGTGACCTACTTTAAGCCTCACGAAGTTCTCATCTATAGAATATTGATAATGATATGATAGCACTCTATACAAATGAGGATTGAATTGTGTCTCCCAAAAAGACATGTTCAATTGCTAATCCCTGTGAATGTAATCTTACTTGAAAATAGGGTCATTGCATATGTAATGAAGTTAAGATGAGGTCATAGTAGAGTCGGATGGCCCCTAATCCAATGATTAGTGACCTTATAAGAACGGGAGACAAGACACAGAGAGTAGGCATACACGTGAAGATGGAGGAGGACATTGGAGTGGTGTAGCTACAAATCAAGGGCCACCAAGGATAGCTTACAAGGACCAGATGCTCGAAGAGGCAATGAAGAATTTTCCCCTAGAACTTCCAGAGAAAGCATGGCCCTGCAGATACCTAGATTTCAGATTCCATCCTACAAAACTGAGAAAATAATTTCTATGTTATTTTAAGCCACCTAGTTTGTGGTACTTGGTTACAACAGCCTAGGAAAAAAAAAAAAAAAAAAAAAAAAAACCTTGCAGGGCTGTCAAACAGTCACCCGGATTGTCATAATAGTAAATTGGTTCAGCGTGGCTAGTGTAAGGGAGATGGCTATGCTTTAGTCAGGAGTAGGCCACGGAGGCTTTCTGGTGCAGCGTGATTCAGTGGGTTTGGAGCACAGGTGTACAACTCCTCGTATTATGTAACCACGCCTTGTGAGATGCATTAATTAACTACTCACGTGTGCCCATGCTTGGCTCGGCATGACTATTGTCTGTAAAAGGTATAATCAGCCTTCTGACACTGTACATATGTCTTGTGTCCACGGCTTGCACCCAGGTCAGCTTGCACCCAGGCTCTCTCCCTGGGTTTGTGTCCACAGCTTTCTTGCGTCCATGGCTCTCTCATACTCAGAGACTGAGAGAGTAAAAACCATGTCAAAACCATCTACAATTCCTCGAGTGTTTTTCCAGCTACCCGCCACCCTACCGACTCCCCTCAGACCTCAGTTAGAACCTAACAACTGACATTTTAAGAAGGTGAAAAGTGTTTCTTTACCCGTCACACGGTGTCCACTCTCACGTGGTATTTCTCATTCATCTTGGATAAAGATTAGCCTAGGGGTTTTGCACAATATCCTAAGGGGGTCTTGGGGAGAATGACAGAAGTTTTGAAAGAACATTGAAAGGAGCATTTGAAGATTCGAGTTCTAATTCATGATCTGTGGAGCATGGCCACATCAGGCAAACTTCTGCCTCTCAGTTTACTTGTGGAGATGAAGAAATGCCCACTTTCTAGGTCTCTTGAAAGATCAGTGCAATGAATATATCAAAGATCTTAATAAACTCTGAAATGCTTCACAAAAATAAGGAAGTATTTAATTATCTTTTAAAGTTATTTTTTAAATTGCATTTTAGGTTTTGGGGTACATGTGAAGAACATGCAAGATTGTTGCACAGGTATACTCATGGCAGTGTGATTTGCTGCCTTCCTCCCCTTCACCTATATCTGGCATTTCCCCCCATGCTCTCTCTCTCCAACTCCCCACCCCCCACTGTCCCTCCCCCATTTCCCCCAACAGACCCCAGTGTGTAGTGCTCCCCTCCCTGTGTCCATGTGTTCTCATTGTTCAACACCCGCCTATGAGTGAGAACATGCAGTGTTTGATTTTCTGCTCTTGTGTCAATTTGCTGAAAATGATGGTTTCCAGGTTCATCCATGTCCCTACAAAGGACATGAACTCATCGTTTTTGATGGCTGCATAATATTCCATGGTGTATATGTGCCACATTTTCCCTGTCCAGTCTATCATCGATGGGCATTTGGGTTGGTTCCAGGTCTTTTTCAATAGATTTATACTTGGAAGTTTGCTAAGGGAATCACTCTTGAAATACTACTTGACCCAGTTCTTGCAACTCAGGGCCCTTTCACATAAGGAGAAATTTCAAAGCAGGCTGATTACAAACCATGGAGGCTTTGTGGGTGATGGGAAGGAGGGAGAAAAAGAGAAAGATTTTGTTGACAAGAGAGCATGTGTGCCCTTGAAGAGAGGGTTTTTGAAGATAGCATGGTGCTTGTCTCCGAGGCTACTCCAAGGACTGTGAGTGGGTCTTAGAGCACTGCTAGAAGCATTGATGGCAGGGCAGATGTCACTCACTATCTCTGTGAGGTTTTGGGACCAGTCTGCCAGGATGGGGGGCCACAGGGCAAGGACAGGGCTCTGCCTCCTCCAGCAGAGTGGCTTTGACCTGATACTTGCTGGACACAGAGAGATCAGGGGTGGCCGACAGGAGGCAGCAGTGGGGACAATGGAAACATGCCCATGAGCCAGCCCATGAGCCCAGACCAGCCAAAGGGTTCTAGATCAGGACAGAAGACAAAGTGGGTGTCTGATACCTTGCTGTGGTAGAAAGACTTGTCCAGTGATGCTCATGATCTGAAGATACCTTTCTGCAAAAGGTTGAGTTTGGAGCAGACTCTAAGATTGGGTGTGGTGAGAGAGCCAGATAATGCTGTGTTGAGTTCAACAATTCTCTCTCTCTCTATCTGATATGGGCTGGGTTGTGTCTCCTCGGAATTCACATGCTGAAGCCCTAATCCCTAGTTCCTCAGATTGTGACTGTATTTGGAAATTATTCTTAAGCATACCCTTAGAATGACCCTGCATGGCAGATGCACCTGAATGTTATTTCTTTTTTTTACCCCCATTTATTTATTTTATTACATTTCAGTTTTTGGGGTGCATGTGAAGAACATGCAAGATTGTTGCATAGGTACACACGTGGCAGTGTGATTTGCTGCCTTCCTCCCCATCACCTACATCTGGCATCTCTCCCCTTGCTATCTCTCCCCAGCTCCCCACCCCCCCCCCTCCCTCCCCTATTTCCCCCCAACTGACCCCAGTGTGTAGTGCTCCTCTCCCTGTGTCCATGTGTTCTCATTGTTCAACACCCGCCTATGAGTGAGAACATGTGGTATTTGATCTTCTGCTCTTCTGTCAGTTTGCTGAGAATGATTGTTATTTCAAGCTAGGGAATCTGGAAGTGGCCAACCAGGAGATTCATTACTCGTCTATGAGAACAACTCAGCCTAGGCTGGTCCTATGGAACATGGGCCGTGCAGGGGGTTGAGGCTCTGGGTTTGGGGTTGAATGAAGGTTGCCAGGATAAGGCTGTCAGTGGGAGGGTGTGAAGTGAGAATGTTATAGAAACTGCATGCTGTTTGCAAGCAGTTGTGGTTTTCCTGTCCAGCCCACAACCACTGGACCATTTCTGTACATAAGACAGTTCTCCTGTCCAACCCACCACCACTGGACTCTCTCCTCTGTCTGTCAGTCCCCGACAAAACCCCATGTCTCGTTTGCTGCCTCTGAGTCTCTTCTTTGACCTCTTGAACTTGGTGCCTTCCTTACTGAGGTTAATAGGGGTTCTGCACACCAGAGATGAGGGCTTTAAAGAGTAGTTAAGGAATATGAGGTCATAGTGGTGGGCCCTAATCCAATTTAACTGATGTCTTTAAAAGATGAAGAAGTTTGGGTACATGGTAGAGAGACACTAGACACCTGTTGCATTCAGAGTGACACCATGAGTGGACAGTGAGAGGGTGGCCATCTGTAAGCTAGGAAGGCAGGCCTCAGGAAAACCCAAACCTGCTGATACCTTAATCTCAGACTTCCAGCCTCTAGAACTATGATAAAATAAATCTCTATTGCCTGAAGTGGCCAGTCTCTGGAATTTTGTTATGGCAGCCCTAGCAAACTCATACATGGCATCATCCTGATTCTCTGTTAAAGCCTAAAGAAAATTTCCTTCTCAGAGAAAAGACCTATTCCAAAAAACGATAAGACCAGCCCCCTCTCTTTTTTTTCCAGAGTCTCTGAGATGCTCACGGAAATGGTTGGTCTGTTTCCAGCTTCTCATAGTGTACACAGTGAATGCCGAACTCCAAGCATCAGGCCCCAGTGGAGGCGGCAAGCCATACTCAACCAAAGGAAGCACGACCTGGTTCGGGAACAACAATCTTCGATTCTGAAATTAACAACAAGAAGGAATTTCATGAATAATTTCAGAAAGCCATATTGCTTACCCTGTGGGACACATGCATTCAGTTTTGCCCCCATACTTGCTGTTAGTAAGAGATATCCCTGGGCGTCCATTCTCAGAATTAGCTACAGTTGGGAAAGGGAGAAGGTGACTTTTTCATCTGAGTTCAAGAATTCAGGGCATGCTTTTCTAGTTCCTCTGCTAATCAAACTGAAAGGGGCCATGGCTATTTCCTTTTGGTTTCCACCTTAAAATGTTGTAAAGGAATGCAGTATTGAGATTGGAAAGACAATCCCGGAGTGCAGAAGTAAAGGAGAGGGGAAGAGTGAGGGGGGGAGAGAAGGTGCATCCACAGGCTTCTCACTGCTGTGCCCAGTAGGCTCAATTTATTTGTATCCATGTAGATTGGATCACCTCTGCATTGTCCCACCAAATGGCAGGAGGTTGGGCACTTACTGGTAGAATCCCGTCCTCCACTGGGTAGAAATGCTGCTGACCCTTCCCTCAAGGATCTCATGAAAGCTATTTACTCTTAGTCTCCTGCATCATTAGCCACTAGCCTGGATCTACTTACTCACAAGCGGGTAGAAGATAGGAAGCGTAAATGAAAAGAACAAAAAGTCCATGTGGTTTTTCCAACAGAGAGCCCATTTTTCTCATCACATTCCAAGATGCTGAACAAAGTAGATGCAAGGCTTCAGAAACTGTTTAACAGCAAATTATTGAGTTGGGAAGCAATAATTAGAAAGGAAATGAAGAAAATGGACGTTGGGGGCCTTAATGTGAAATATGACATTGATAAATCAAAGGAAGCCTTAAATTAGAGATGTGGCTGTTTCAACTGATTACCCAAGATAACTCATATCCTCCATTAACCTAGTCCGTCTTGTTTTGCCTTTTCGAGGACAAAGAGTATCTTTGCAAATTGCCAGGCCACAGGATTGTGTCTCCCAAATGTTTATTCAAAGGGTGGGGGAGGAAGGGGATGAAGCAGTTGAAAAATAATTTGCTTGTTAGGCAGCCCAGAGGAATGTTCTCCTTTCCACTGAGTCTGGTGTATTTATGGGAAAGATAATACGAGAAGCTTATGATGGATTTGACAGTAAGGCAAAAGTAAACAATAAGCCCAGGCTAGAAAAAGCTAGGTTCACATACCTTTACTTTAGATGCTTATCCTAATAGTTGAGCATAAGCAAAGTGCCACAGGACTGTGTAAATGCTTTTTCATGATTCTTCCTGATCATTCCCAAGCAAACGGGGTTTATTTAGTGTACTTTGTTTTTCTGTCTTTTTTTCCTTTTCCTAAGAAAGATGCCACTAGGGACAAAAGGCATGTTCAGACATTAGCATAGCCATGTGTGTCAAGATTGTTTTGATTCATGCGATGATGTGATGAGAGTCAAAAGGAGATCACAGAAGTGGGAATGGAAAAGACCCGACTGGATTATTCCCTTTCAGCCACTCCACCCTTCCTGGCAGGAGAGAGTCCCTTGACAGAAGATGTAACACCTGCCTTAGCCAAATGTCCTAGGAGTCTGGAAAGTCTGACGATATGACAGGAATTTGACCTGGAGCCATGAGACACCTCACAAAAGCCTGTGGGCAGAGGAAAGGGGTTGAGTTTGTTTTGTGTGTGTTTCCTGGGCGTTTTCCCCGTGTTTTTGTGCTTGTTTTATAGCAGGTAACCTTGTTCAAGTTCCCGGAGAATCCCTTCTGGCCTTTTTCCAGACATGGCTGCTCCCTTGTTAGACTATTGAGAAGTCATTGCTTTTTTGAGTAGAGCTGATTGACTAAGGGGAAGTTGGTCTGGTTTTCCTAGTGGCCAAGCAACAGTTCAAGAGTCTTTGTTTCTGCTTAGCTCAGGGTCTGATTTTGCAAAAAGTCCGAAGGCTTGAGGTCTTCTAGAGCTAACGTTGTCCACCAGAGTGCCTGTCTGCTGGGAGTTGAGACTCTTGCTCCCTCATCCTAGCTCTCATTCATCCTCAAACAGCCTCCATACTGTCCCCTACGTGTGCTCTTATCTCCACCTTCAATCTTTAAAAAACTGTGTGTAGGATACCACTCTCCTCAGTTGCTCTTTACACTCCTCCTTATTATTCAAAATCTCACACGTATCAGTCTCCCCTGAAAAATTCTTCTACATATGCTTTCTGTAAGTTGAGAACTATGTAACCCATTATTTTTCTCATTCTTACCTTGGTTGCTTAAAATCAGGGCTAAAATGAATGCATGTTCTTTGGCCTCTTAGTTTTGTGTTGACATATTTGCTTTCTTTTCTTTCTACATGTTTTCTCCTATTTTCATTTAAGTTTTAAATATGTGAATCATTTATTATATGCTTTCTTACATTTTTTTAAATTGGAAGCAGAGGAGAAATAAAGCAAAATCAATAATATGATTTACTTTTCTCAAGGATCAGCTAGAGAAATCTTCACCAAACGCACAGCAGGTGTGATATTCTGCTATGGGCTACCTTGGCCACATGTAGGCACAGTGCGCACACAGCTGGAGGAGGGCTCCAGTAAGAAAACACATGGCTCCTGCCCACGGACAATAGGCATTCTCCACCATGTTGCTTGATACACCTGCTAATCCCATGGTTCTCAAAGTATGGCTTTCAGCAGGAGGATTAGCATCATCTGAGAACTTGTTAAAAATACAAATTCTTAGGTCTCACCCTAGACCTACTGAATCAAAATCTCTGGGGAGAGGTCTAGCACTCTGTGAGCACTGAGGTCTCTGAGGATTCTGATGCACACTGAATTCTGAGAACCACTTACTAACCCATAAGCTACATGCCAATGGAGACCTTTAGGGAAACTTCCTCTTTGATGTTTCTGCCCAGTTTGAACCTTGACATACCTGGTACTTTTTATACAAGTTTGTTTCTCCTTGTGTTTTCTTGCTCAATTTGAATCTCATTAGCTTCTTTCATCTACTTAGGGGTCATTTCTCTGTGTTCCTTCTGCTTGCACCAAGTGATTAGACGCTGATCCAAAGTATCTTGTTAGATCCAGTAATTTGCTTGTTTCCTTCAACTTACACATTACCAAGACTTCAACTGGATTTTTTTCATTTCTATACACCACTCCTCAGTAATCCCTTCCCTGGTGGCCCTGCTGATTTATAATATTGTCACTCATAGTTTCTGTGATTTTGAACTTTACCAGAAAGGTATGAACAGGCTTCACTTCTGATGCAAGACAACTGAGTAAAAGGTCAGTAAAACACAAGTTTAGCCACCTGGGTAAACTTCTGGAAGAGATTCATGGACCTTTGTGTAGGTGTGCAAATGCAGGAAATTTCCATGTAAGGAGCTATGAAACAATGAACATCAAAATTCCAACAAGGCAGGAAGTAAGAAAATGTTTATCTTGTCTTCTCCCGGCGTGAAGCATTTGCCGTGAGTACAGGAAGCAACTGTTGAATAAAGGATTTCTGAAAAAGAGAGAAAGTCAAGTAGCATTCAACCTTGAAGTTAGCTCTTTCCTACCTAAAACCAAGGATATTTAAAAGACCTTTCCTACCACATAAGTGCAGAGAAGTCTTTCTTTTTCTAAGCAAAATTTTTTTCTCCTTTGACAGAGGAGCAACCACAGTGGAAGAAAACTACATTCCCCACTGCTCATGTATTTCTCAAATATGTTAAGATGCTTGTTATTGTATTGGGAATTCTGAACAAATAGGTGTTGATGACTGAGTAAAATTGGCAACCAAGGGTAGAAGTAGTTGACATCTGACACAACCGCAGGCAGTGAGACAGGAAGCCTGTTGCTGCACCAATGCATTGCTATCTTACCACCTGTGTGGTTGAATACCCATCTCTCCACTTCTCATCAGGCTTCAGCCTTCCTCCCCATCACCAGTTATGTCCAATCCCTGCTAGCACAGAGCACATTCTGAACAGCTTGATGCCACCTCTATTGGAAGGACATGAGAATTGTAATATTTAGGATTAATCTACAATGATCAAGGTGGAGATAAAGAGGAGTAATCCTAGCTCATTCGATTAGGCTTTTTAAAGGCTAACCCTCCAAGGCTCAGTTTTCTGAGACATTGCAAGCATCATACCTAATGTCCAACATATTTGTGAGGCTAAAGTGAAGAGTATGTGTGAGGCACCTGGTACTGTGCCTGATATAGTACATGCTCCATAAATATTAAAGTCCTTCCCTGAAATCCTCAAGCAGCAAACAATGTGAGCATTTTCTTATCAATCAATGGAATTAATGGATTAATAGAAGCTGAAGGGCATTGAGAACAGCCAGTTCTGCCATGGAAGAGCCATTAGGGCACATTTCTTTTGCAAAATTGGCATTGCCCCATCATCAAGTCCATTGTTTCAATTATTTTCATCCTGGACTCTTAGTTCAACAAACATACATGGATACCAAAGGCAAGGTTTTCACTCTTTTTTTTTTTTTTTTTTTTTTTGCTTTCGGTTTTGCCTGTAAGTCGTGAAAATGAGAAAAAGAATGTTCATTATTTTATGTTGGATTCTGAACAAATACGCATCAATGACTTAAGTAATTAATGTAACGTGTTTAGCAAAATTGTGTTTGAAAAATATAGCAGTCTGGATGTTACCACCCCCTTTGTTAATATGACCAACATAGGAAATAATATATCTATGTGAAACATAATAAATTATCAGGAATGTATTCTGGTTTCTCGCTAAAGATGTGAATCACATACTTTTTTTCTGTACCTGAAAACATTCATTAAACATTTGTTAGCAAATGGGCACAAATTAGTTTATATAGCCATCCTGTTCTGTGGGCTTGATGATGTCGATTTAACAAGAGGTAGACATGTCAATATTCTAGAACTAAGATTCTTTACCCTAAATGTTCATCAGGCAACCAAAATTATTCCTCAACCAATAGCTGTTCACAGGATTTTAGTCATAAAGTGTCCTGTGCCATCCTACATTATTCACTTTTTTCTCTTCTTTTTTCTAAGTGAAATCACCTAGCCCAGAAAGCCTTCTCAGTGGGCAGTCACAGACAGAAGTTTTGCTTCATGGCCAAGAAGAGGACATGCTAACCCAGAGCACCTATTACATAGGCTTATCAGGGGCTTACAAAGTGGTTTACTGTAAATAGAAGCACTGAGATGCTTCAACTTCTTCTTCAACTAGAAATACAGAGAGAATGAGGCCGTTGGCAATAAGAGTTGAGACTCACAAAATGTCATGTATAGAGGGAATTTAGAGTGGCCATGGTGAGTCATAGGCACTGAAGTGGGCCAGGGACAGAAAATAAGAGATGCAGTAAAAAACAAGCAAAGCAAAGAAGCAAGCAAACAAACAAAAAACAGAGTAGAAGACACAGACATCAGTTGGTAACAGAACAGGAAAAAACAGATGTCTAGAATATTTCAGTTGTATTAATACAAGAACAGTAGAACAGAGGTGTGGATTGTCACTACTGAAGTCTTTAGAATATCCTTAGGCTCAATGTCACCCTTCAAGTCTAGTGTCCATGAGGCTTCCTCCAATTATAACTCCTGGCTTCACCCACTCTTCTTCTTCGCATCCCCATGAGATTTTATCTCCCTTCTTACTTCATGTGTATTTGTAATCAGTAGCCCTTTTAATTGAACCAATTTGAGTCTCTGAAACTTGCAACCACAAAAGTTAACTCTATTTTATTTATCAGTCATATGTTTTGCCACATTCAAATATTGAATTTTATCACAAATTTAGGCTCCGAACTCTTGCCTTTTTGTGTTAAATGAAGAAGTGGTGCTTCCTAGGATTCTAGAAAGCAGAATAATGAAATAGTAACTGGAAATTCATTATGAATTGTTTGTGTTTTCACAAATTGTAATCCCCATTTTGCCATTCACAGTTTCAAATTTCCCTGTGAGTTTTCCCAGCTCTGGTCCTAGCTGACCCACGTATTTTGTTAAGATAGCTCTGAATCACTCTGTTCTCAGTGTTACGTTAACTCATGTGCAAAAAGACCACAGTGAAGTCGGGTGCTGCCTTGGGACTGTCAGCTTCCAAATATTTTTTTGTATCCTTATCATAAAATTTACATATGCTTATTGAGAAAAATAGGAGACAGCAGAAGAATAAAAAAATCATCTATACTCAGAGGAAAATAATCATGGTTAAAATGTATTGTTTTATCCTAATTTCTTTGTACATGTTGAGAAATAGTTGAGATCACATGGGCTAAATGTTGCTGAAGCCTCATAACTTAGCATCACAATATAAACATCTTTCCAAGCTTTAAAATACTCTTTGTAAACATTAGTTTTAATCACTGCACAATAGTCCACCAAATGGAATTTCATCACTTACGATATACCCAATAATTCCATGGTGTTAAACATTTGTTTATAATATTAGGCTAATATAAATGATTACGTAATAGACATTTAGTTAATGTTTTGAGTGATTGTTTTCAGATGGATTTCTGAATGCGTAACCACTGGGAAAAAAGTGTATTTTGGCATTTATAAGGCCATTTAAAGGCTCTTTTTTAAGAAAAACTTCAAGGGTATTGAGATTAAGTAGCTTGTCCTCTATGGCATCTAACCAACTGTCATGAACACTGGATGGTGGGATAGTTATCCTGAGACCTAGCTGTTAGATGCTCCAATAATTAAGGCCATTTGTACCCCTACCAAATTTTGTGACTTGGAAATGTCACATAGTCATAGCCTGATTTTCTACTCAGAGACTTTAACTAGATGAGCAATCTTGGCTCACCTCTAGTAGGAGTTTGATGAATTAGATTTCTATCATAGGTCCTAAACAAATTGTTATTAAAAGTGAAAATATATATCAATAGTGTGCCATATACATCCATATAAAATAGCCCCCTCCGTCTTCAAGACCAGTTGTGTAGCAGGAGATGGGAGGGGAACCCATCTCTTCTTCTAGGAGAGGAATCTGCATTTGCCTTCTACATATTTGCCTTCTGGATGAACTACCTTTTAAAGAAATTATACTTAGGAGGTGAGTGGGATAGGAGGTGGGAGAAATTCAAAAGCACAAATCTCATTATAGGTTTGTGAAAGAGAAGCTGAATACGTTTAGCCACCTTCTTAGTTTTATTGTATGACTTTGAAGAACAATCCATTTTTGCACTCTAAAAATACAACTTTTAATGCATGTATCAAAATATATAAAGAGAAATATAAATAAGAGGATTTATGACTTGTTATTTAATTTTCTTTCATCTTTTTCTTTTTGAGTTGGGGTCTGGGTTCAAGGGATCCTCCTACCTCAGCCCCCAAAGTCTCTGGGGTTACAGGTGCATGCCACCATGTCCAGTTAATCATTTTTGCACATATGGGGTCTCTCTCTATGGCCCAGGCTGGTCTCAAATTCCTGATCTCAAGCAATCCTCCTGTCTTGGCCTCCCAAAGTGCTAGGATTACAGCTTTGAGCCACTGCATCTGGCCAATCAACACCCATGTTTGAATAATGTTAAAAATATTTTGTGGTAGATAAAGGCCTTTTGTGTACAAACCTCTAGAAGTTTCATTACTGAGGCATTGTGATACTTGAAGTTTTCTAGAACTGTTTCTTGAACAAAATAGCTGATTCTCAAACGACATGAAACATCCATGAGAAAAGAGCAGCATCCCACAGAAAACAAGTTATAGAAGAAGCCGCAGTTGCTCATTTATTCACTTGACAGGCACGTCTTGAGGGCCTCCTGTATGCCATGTGTTGTGCTAGATGCTGACTATACAAAATTAATAAGGGCCTAGCTTTTGTCCTCAGGAACTTACAGCCTCGTGAGAAAACATGCACACCAGAAATAAAAATAGCACAGGGTAAGTGTTAGCATGGAGACGTTTGTGGAGTGTAGTGGGAATAGATAAGAAATGTACATCTCTGAGGGAGAAAATGGGAAAAGTTTCAGAGAAAGGAGAAATTGAGCTGAGGACAGGGCTGGCTTCATGGGCATGCATATGTCACCTAAAGCCAGCTCCTACAGTGCATCAAGCTTGGCTCATTGCTCTACTCCTGCTGTCTTGAAATTCTTTATGCCTTTTAAACAAGGTGTCTGTATTTTCATTTTATACTGGACCCCCAAAATTATGTACAGAAGTTGGTCCTAGCAGAGGGGTTTGTCAGGTGATGAAGTGGGTGAACGTTTCTTAGGCAAAGGGAGAGAGAGAAATGTGAAAGAATGGAAAATGTAAAATCTGCCAAGTTGTTGTATAATTTGACCAAGTTACACATTGGGGTGGAGCTGCAAGTGTAGGGGTGATAAGGTAAGGCAAATCCGAGGACCTAGATCTTGAAGGGCCTTGGGTTTATTGCAAACGAGCTTAGATTTTATCCCATGAGTGATACAGTCACTCAGCATTTTGACTGAGTAAGTAGAGAGAGCACATAGAGTGAGAAAAACAGCAGGCCTAGCAGTGAACTCTGGAGAAAATTAAAATGCAAGACTCAGGTAGAGAAATTGGAATCAATAAAGAGACAGAATGCATGAAAGGCTACATGACTGGGCGAGTAGCATTACATGCTAACCAAAGGCCCAAGCTTTAATCAGTTATTTTTAAATTAACAAAAAATTGTATATGTTTGTCATATACAATATGATCTTTTGAAATGTGTACATTGTAGAATAGTTAGACTTAGCTAAATAGCAAGCATTACCTCACAAACCTACCATTTTTTGGTGCTAAGAACACTTCAAATCCACTATCAGTGATTTTGAAGAATATAATATATTGTTATTAACTATGGTCATGGAGCTATACAATAGATCTCCTGAACTTATTTCTTCTAACTGAAATTTTGTATCCTTTGACTGACAAGGCTTTAAAAGGAAGAGGCAGTCAAAAGTAGCAGGGAGGGGCAGTTTCACTGTTCCTCCTCGTGGCCCAGCTACACCTCCGCTATGTGCCTGTCCTGTTGTTTCAGGTGTTCTCCCTACTCCTCTCACCTTCCTTTGTGCACAGCTCCTGTGGGTTTCTCTTTACCATTCCAAAGTAGCTCCAGGCATCCTAAAAGCACTGCAGTCTTCTATTTGGCAAGGATTGGGCAAGAATAGATGAAACTCAGAGTGGAGGCTGACAGATTACCAGTTCGCCATGACAGTGTGATTTAAACCAGCCCAAATCACCCAGGCAAGTACCATGCCTTGGGTGTCAATCAAAATAAGCACCTGACTTCATGCTCCTGTGCCGTCATGCTGCTGTGTTCAACTTTCTCCGTTCACCTCACACCCTGCTTTTCTTGTGCAGCTCCTGCTTCCTGGGGTTCCTGGTCTTGTTGCTTCTGCATCCATACTTTGTCTTGGGACTTGGCAGAGCAGCCACTCTTGGTGTTCCTGAGGACATGCCTACCTGTATCTCCCGGTTCCTTGCATTCCTGGCTTGCCTGATCCAGGTTCGAGCCCTTGGATCCCACTGGAATGATTGCTCACTTGGCTTGCCACCATGAACCCTATCCATCATGATGGTGACAGATACTGTCTTGTTCTTGCTCTTTTTTCCCCCAGAGTCAAAGCAACCATTTAAAATCGGTAATGCCAGAGCCACAGGATATTTTTTCTCTTCTGCACTTTGACATTCTCCACAAGGTGAGACTGAATGGAGGACAGGAAGGTTGTCCTGAGGTACTTGGGTTGGGAATTCTACGTCAATCTTGTCTTCATTTACTCCATCATCTCAGTTCCTGTGTGATTCTGCTGGGTGGGTTCTCTGTATAACACAAGTCATTTCTCAAGTGAAAATACATTTCCAATGGTTCATTTTCAAGCTTTAAGACAGCATTTTGAACTTTATATAGATATAATCTTATATAATACCCACATATACATATATGCTGTATATATGAAGCATGTAATTTCAGAAATCCTTAATTTTTTACATGCTTATTTGGTAGTAACATTAAGGGATTATGAAAACATTTTCATCAGACGAGATCCAAATGAAAAAAATAAAAAGGAAAAACACTGTAGAAATCCCTGGCAAAGCACTGGGTAGTAGGTGCCTGGTATCCATCTAGCAAGATTACTGTGTACATCTGGATATGATACAAGCTTTGCCTTCCTAAAAAAGGTTTGGAACTTTTTTGTTAGGAAGGAATGCAGGACAAGGTCTTGGTTTCTTAGTTTGGACAAGTTTCCTGTTCAGTGGCCACAGCTGTGCTAAGAAGCTGTTTTGAGAGTGTGCATGTGTGCTAGAGGTAAGGACCCAGGCCTGGAAGAGGAACTGAAGGACGGGCAGAGGTTATGACAACGAGGATTCACTGACCTTGCCACACCAAACCTCAGCCGGTGCAGCCTCCAGAGGTCATGTGAGGGGCATCTGCTTCATTGGATTTAGAGCAATAAAAAGGCTATGGTTTCTTGATAATTATTTGCCTTAAAAAAAGAGCTAAATGGTGGGTTTCAATAAATAGTACCATCTCTTAGTTTTTTCTATGATATAAAATATAGGGCAACATGTAAGAAAAATCCATCCAGGTTTCCATTAGTCTGAAATGCTTTGCCAATTGTGACTTTTCTTTTTTTTTTCTAGAAAAAGCCCCTGGGTCAATTATTGTGCCCTGGAAATGTGTGAGGGAGGAGCTAGCAAATGCCTTCTGAGATATGTATCAACTCATCCCTTGGAGATAGCAAAAAACATATCCCCAAGCCCTGAATATCTTCCTGCCAAACCCCTCTGGGTGCCTATGTGTTAGACATGTGCCTGATCCGCAGGGTGGAGGCACCTAACTCGGCCCCTTGTTACCATTTTCCTTTTAGTCATGTGCTTTCAGCTGCACCTGCTGTCATGTTAGCCCTATAACTGTTTACCTCAATCTCACTGAACTTGCTTGTAACAACGTTTATGCATTCATTGGGCAAGCTATTATCAGGCCCACACAATATTCTTAAGAAATGCATAATTTAGTTTGAGAAAACAGGCAGGCAAGATATATTTATAGAGCTTAAAAATAATGAGCTGTTCTGTTAAGGTATGACCCTTTGCAGATGAAGTAGATGGTCTTGTATATATATATTCACACACACACACACACACATATATTCTGAAAGTTCATAGGGAATGACTGTTCACGCAAATAAGTAGATTTTTCAGATTACTTTTAGTGAAAATGAATCTATTAGTCCCTTAAATATATCTAATAAATATATGCAAATGGGAGAATTCTCACCTTGAGTTTTTAAGCAATTTAATTCTGTATTATTTTAGGCTAATTCTCTCGGTAAGAATGTAAGGCATTAGCTTTGGGAAAAAGAAGATTTACTATTTTCCTCTCACTGATCTATCAAGGAAGACTCTACTCCAATGCTCTGCTCCTTTTCACCTATGAAAGAAATTACAAGAGAGACTATGGAATGGACAATGGAGGCACTCAGCTCAGTAACTAATAATTTCTAAGTCAGCACCCTGGAGCCAATTTGTTTCCCCTCTCCCTGCCCCCATAAATAGAGGCAATGCAATTTCCATCACTTTGAAAGTCCCTTTTAAATTCTCTGTTGAGAGTTACTGAGTTAGTACAAAATGCACACCCTGACAAAACAAAACAAAATAAAGCAAAGCAAAACAAAACGAATGCCTTGAGTTCAATGTACCTGCAACAAGCTGTAAAGTTTAATTTTTGAGGCAATGGTGTCATAAAGCACCCAATCACATTTCCTGAAATAAAATTAACCCATTTGTATGTCCCACTCCATGAGACTCCATGTGAACGACTTGTCTCATGCACCTGTTGAGCCACAGCTTGGGGCGAACACCAGGCAATATCCCAAGATAGGCTAGAACTGTGGGCAGAAAACCAGCAGGCATGCAGGTCCTGTCTGTGAGGGTTTGGGCCCAAGTGCCCAGGGCTATTAGTCAGAATGGGGACCCCACTTCCCTGGCTGCTCACTCCTTAAAATGGAATGAGTGTGCCAGTGACCTTGTTGTGCAGGAATTAACACTTGGCGCTTAGGCATCGGGCAGTCTGAATTCAGATGCCAGCTGTCTAGGATGCTGAGACATGCCAGCAGCCTAGAGTCTGAAGGCGTAGGAGATCCAGGTCCTGAGGGAAATCGAACTGGGTGTAACCCTGCCCCTGGAAGACCTGGGAGATGGGACCTGTAGTGCCAGCTTATTGCCAGGCAACTGGAGTGAGCCCCGTTTCATAGCAATACATCAAATTTTGACAGGTTCTTGTTTTATCAGACACTGATACTGCTGATTCCTTAAGTGACTTTTTAAACAATTTCTAATTATCAAGAAATAAGACAATATCTTCCATTCTAAGAGTCGAACCCCTCATGAGTTTAAAGAAGACTTTTTAAATTGTAAAAATATTATATCGTGAGAAAGCAAAAACTCAAGCAGTGTAAGATAGGTAGCAGATGAAAAGTAAGTCAGTTTCTAATATATTTATTTTGTATAGACTCTAAAATGTGGTTCTAATATTTTTTTTAATCTTAATCTTGAGTAGTCTAAGGAGAAAACTGTGTCATGTCATCTGTAAAGGTGATCACTGGTGTCCTTTCCAGTAGCCTTTTATATCATATTTATGTAGTTATACAATTTCGATTACACACACACACACACACACACACACACACACACACACACACA
>NW_016107825.1:497070-518798 GCF_001604975.1 Cebus imitator | reverse complement strand
CTGATTTTAATGGAAATGCTCCTAGGATAGCATATCCCAAAAAGGTGTATATTAAAAATTGTTCAAAAGAAGTTTAATATGAGTATTGTGAAAAAGTTTTGCATTCTCAAATAAAAGAGGTAGAAAACACTATATAAGAGTTAAACTTGGTGTTTGAATTGCTCAGAGCCTCGAATAGGCTAGTGAAGACTTTAAAGGTGACTCTCCAAGGGGAACTGATCTGAGTGTTTGGCAAACTTGTCCTTGACCTCAGGACATGTGTACATAAAGCTGTTAACATTCTTTTACTATGTAATATGTCATGATCATCTTCCTGTGTTGTTAAATATTCTTCTACAAATGTTTTCTAATCAAATATATGGAAGCTATTAATTTCCTTACACTTCTAACAGTTTTTGCTCTACATGTTTTAAGTTCAGATTTGTGGACCTGAATTTCATACACTTTTGGGAGTCACTTTTTAGTCAAAGTGTACAAAGTTAGAAGCACAAAATTGTTAGTATAGCTGTATGTTTTCTGCTGTTATATCTTCAATGTGAACAGTCTGAAATGAACACAAAAATCTCTCTCCCTCCCCTTGTCTTTGCTTTATTTGATGTTAAAATTTATCTCCCTGCCTTCACTTTTCTATCTTTGCTTTAATTTATCATTTTGTTTTTTGTCAGCTTCTCTTGTATTTATTAGAAAAATATGAAAACCAAAAGAATTTCCCTTGTAATAAGATACATTAAATTCCCTCTGAAAAGGTTTCAGGTCATCCACCAATTAAAAGCTGATTCAGAAAAAATTTAATAGTAGCAATAGTATTTACAGAAACAATTATCATACTAACAGTGAGTACTCACTATGTGCCAAGCATTGAGTTATCTACTTAATATGGATTATGTTTTTTATAACACAAAGCCTTTAAGATAGGCACTAGTGGCCCGATGTGGTGGCTCACACCTGTAAGCCCAGCACTGTGGGAGGCCGAGGAGGGTGGATCACCTGAGGTCCTGAGTTCGAGACCAGTCTAACCAACATGGAGAAACCCCATCTCTACTAAAAATTCAAAACTAGCCAGACATGGTAGCGGGTGCCTGTAATCCCAGCTACGTGGGAGGCCGAGGCAGAAGAATCACCTGAACCTGGGAGGTGAAGGTTGCAGTGAGCCGAGATCGCACCATTGCACTCCAGCCTGGGCAACAAGAGCAAAACTCCGTCACAACAACAAAAAAGGCACTACTAATAGTCACATTTCGTAGATGAGAACGCTGAGGCATGCAGTATTAGCCGTGAGGGTGGAGTCAGATTTACACGGAGCCTACTGAGAGTCTAGTCTTTTATGAGGAAGCTTGCTCCCTCTCTTCAGCAAGAAGTCCAGGTCTGCATCACTCTGCTGAGGAAGCTACTATACACAAGCAGTGAATCTACAGATTACAAATGCGATAACATAATGGAATATTTTATATAAAATCTTGAAATGGACAAATTTCACATCAGGAACTGTTAGCATGATGCCATGTGATTCTAATGCCTATTGAATTTTAAAGATCAGTCAATAGTTAATTATAAATAAACAAATAGTGACCTACAAATGTCTAGGTGAAGGTGGGGGCTCCGGGGAGCGGGAGTTCATTTGAAAAGTCTGCTCCACCCCTTGGCAGCGATTTCAAGGCTAAGGGAAGTTTCCTCTCAGGTGCCTGAGAGCAGGAGCAGCCTGATTTTGGAGAGGGAGGACGCCCCGGGAAGAGGGAAGCATGCAGCCTGGTGGGGGCCGTGTCCGAGGTCCGCGGGAGAGGCTGAGCGCGAGCCCCAGCAGGGACGCACTGCGGGCGCCCATTCCCCGCGGCCGCTGGCCAAGTGTGGGCTCTCGGGTTGGTTTCCAACCAGCGCGGCGGTGTTATTCAGAGGATAAGGAAAATAAATGTCTGCGGTTGCTCTGCCGGGCTGCCGGGCGGTGCCCTAGAAGGAGGGGCTGTGCATCTGCACCATTTCTAGGAATGTCCGCCCTCTGGGAACCCAGCCCTAAAGTGCTCTGAGAATGAGCCATGTTTACGGAAAGCCTGTGTCTCATGCTCTGCATTCTCCGTTCTGGTTCTGACCACAGCAAGAGTGGACGCCTGGAGATTCCCATTCCAGCTTACCCTTTCCACGCAACCATTCTTATCTGGGCTGCAAGATCTTTCCCTCTGGGACCCCAAGGTCCATTCATCCCTTCTCAAGGGCTTAAGCTGCTCTGATCTCAAAAAGGCATGCATTAGGGTGACCTCTCTGCAGCTAACCACTTCCCACGCTGCGGAGCAGAGCTGCTAGCCAGCCGTCTCATTCCTGCTTGCTTTGGCTAGCTTTCAACGCCCCAAATCACACACACCAAATGCAGGTGGCTCTACCCGGAAAGGGAAAACGATTTATTGTGAGGGGCACTTTGCATGTTGCTTAGTGAGATGAAACCAGGCTTTGAGAAACAGTTCAGGTTTTTGTTTGGCCTCTTACCTTTGAGAGTCTAATTAATGAATCCACAGGTAGAGCGTTTACCTGGACATTATAAAATATTTTCGATTTTCCTAGCCTCTGTGCCATCCCCTCAATGAATCCTGAAGCTCGCTTTTTCACTGTGTGTATCAGAGCAGGCAAACTCCAGGAAACCTGGGCTGGCGACGCTTCCCATCAAACTCTGTCTGGAGCCACCATTTGAAAATATCCCCAAGGCTATTGTATTCAACCTTTACTTAAAGATCATTTCTATGAGGCATCCAATTTCTGCAGCTCCCTTGGGCTGCGGTTTAAGACAGACTTCACAGTATTTACTGTTTATAGTTTTGAGCCGACAGCTATTTAAGGGCAAGAGATTTCACCTGCCACCATGTCTCACAGCTTTTGCCACCAACACATTTACCAGACGGAATAAGCTGGGACTTTATGAAACTGAGGAAACAAGTGTAATATGGTTTAGGGGAAAAAAATTTAATTTGGAGTTATTTTCCTGTTGATTGCTTCTGTGTACTCCATCACCTTGAATTATGGGGAGCTGGTCTATCAATGGCATCTGTATGGCCTGCAATTATAGCCACTTGTTCATCACACATGTAGGATGGTTGGCTCTACTGATCTTGGCTGAGATCACCTACATTCATGGCTGGCTGTTGGCTGGGGTGACTGATCTTTGCTTCCCACGCCTCATCCTCCAGCAGGCTAGCCAGGGCATGTCATCACAGTAAAGCAGAAGTACACCAGACATACTTATGGTCTCTTGAGACCTAGTCTCAGAATTAACATACCCTCAAGTCCAGTGAATTCTATTGCCTAAAGAATGTTCACGGTCAGCCCATTTTTAAGGCAATGGGGGAATAAACTCTGGAGAGAACTGTAAAGTCACAAAACAAAATCACCGAACATAGGGAGGTTTGAAGTATTGGTGCTATTAATGCGATCCACCTTGGTTGTATACATGCCTTTCCCCTCTTCCCTGGAGTTCTTTCACTGTGTCTTATTTATCTTTCTGTCTGCCAGTTCCTAGGACAGCACATGGAATCTAGTCAGTATTTACCAAAAACCTTGCATTGCTTTGAGCACGAGTGTACATTAGAATAGGCTCTGATACTAAAACTAAAATTAAAATTTTTTTTCTTGCAACAATTACGTCAGTATTAAAGAGGCCTCATTGCCCTCCACCCACACGTACATCCAGCATTTCCTCTTTACATTTCACTGTCATGTGTCTAGGTCTGGATTGTTTTTATTTATCTACTCAGCATCCAATAGAGCTTTTGATGTATTTCATCATTTTTGGAAAAGATGTAACCATTTTCTGCTTGACTAATTCTCCTCCAAAATTCTCTCTATTCTCTCCTTCTGGAATGCATATTAGGTGTAGGCGTCAGGCTTTTCTCATTACCTCCTTCATGTTTCTTGACTCCTCTGTCTTTTATCATCTTGTCATTCTCTTTATTCTCCTCTTTTCTGTTTCAAACTATGTCTAGTTTTGTTGTTGTTGCTGTTGTTAATATTTCTCTCTTCACTTATATCTAATATGTTAACAGAGTACTTCACATAGAGGCTGCAGCTTAGAATCACCTGGCAGATTAACAAAATATCAATGCCTGGTCCCACCCCTAGAGTTTCTGGTTTAATCGGTGTGGATAAGGAGATGGACATCAGTAAGTAACTACAATGTGTAACCAAGGTTAAACACCATTGATTAAAACTTTTTTTTTTTAGAATTTTTTCTCAGTGACTATACTTTTTGTCCAGAATTTCTACTGGAAAAAAAAAAAAACCCACTGGCTCTTCTTTCATAGACCCTGTTTTTACTTTTATCATGCTTTTTCTTCCATGGGACATTTTAAACAGGCGCATTTACATCTCTTTTAGATTATTCAGTAATTCTAACTTCTAAAATGTAAATTACTTCATGGGTTGAGTCTGTAGATGGTTACGGTGTTGAGCTTCCTCACAAGCTTTGTAATTTTTGGCTGTGAATTCATCTTGCATCTTGTGCCTTGGTTTATAAGAACCTCCTAATGGGCTGTTTTCACACTTGCCTGTGCCTGGTACTGAGGATTTCACTGGCTCCCAGTAATGTTTTATGTAAGTGCATCTTCTTAAGGTTTACACTACACATAGAGCTCTCATTTGGGTTCTGTATCTTGTCACACATAGGCTTGGTGTTCTGAGCCCAGGCAAGTAATACATTTCACAGTAATTACCTAGGACAGAAGGCTAATTTCCAATCTGGAGGGTAAAGGTATCTGGATTTTTATTTGTGAACTCACAATATATTCCTCACTTCATGTGGGGAGCCCAGTTCTGGCTCCTTGGCTGGTATTTGTAATTGGGCACCCCTATGTTCAATTCCTGGGCCTGTCACATATGCCCATCATTATAGTACTGGTGCTATGAATGCGGTCAGCCTTGGTTGTATACATGCCTTTCATTTTTGGAAAGAAGACCAGAGAGATAAAGGCAGCATTCTCATTACATTGTATCATTACATTGTATCTCATTACATTGTATCAAGGGGATATGGAAAATGAGAACTAGCTGTGTTCCATCACCTTGAGGGAGGGGTGTGTGTGTGTGTGTGTGTGTGTGTGTGTGTGTTTTATTAATTTCTTTTCTGAGCACTTACTTACATTCTGCACCACTCACCTTGGCCACACATCTTTCACTCCTGTGGAAATATGGATTTCCTCTTCATTTCTCTTACCTGGAAATTTCCCTTTAATACTCTTAAGCTAGTTTGTGTATTTTCTCAATAAAATTTTATTTTAGATAGCTTCAGATTTACAAAAATTGCAAAGATAGTACAAAGTTCTATATACCCTATGCCTGGTTTCCCCTGTTGTAAATATTTTATATCAGCATACTATATTTGTTACATCTAATGAATTAATATTCATATGTCATTATTAGCTAAAATCCATATTTTATTTTGTTTTCCTTAGTTTTTATCCATGCTCTTTTTCTGTTCTGGGACATTTAGTCATCATGTCTCTTTAGACTTCTCTTGGCTGTGATGCTTTTCTGGGCTTTTCTTGTTTTTTATGACCTTTAACAGATTTTTAATGTAAAAAACTTTAAAAAATATTTATATACTTTTTTGAGACAAAGTCTTGCTCTGTTACCCAGGCTGGAGTGGAATGGCACAATCCTGGCTCACTGCAAACTTGAACTCTTAGGCTCAACTGATCCTCCCACCTGAGCCTCCTGAATAGCCCAAACTACAGTTGTGCCACCATGCCCAGCTACCTTAACAGTTTTAAGGAGTACTAGGCAGATATTTTTATAGAATGTCTTCTAGCTAGGAATTGGCCTAATATTTCTCTCACAATTAAACTGAGGTCATAAGTTTTTGGAAAGAAGAACAGAGAGATAGAGGCAGCATTCTCCTCACATTGTATCAAGGGGATATGGAAGGTGAGAACTGTCCTGGGGCTTAGTTGAGAAGAAAGTCACTATGTGCAGCTCACACTTGAGGAATGGAGAGCTGTGCTCCATCTCCTTGAGGGAGAGAATCTACATAAATTATTTGGAATTTTTCTGCATAGAAAATTTCTTCTGTTCTTCCCTATTTATTGATTTGTTAATTCAATCATCAGTATAGACTCATATTTATTTTATTATATTTTAAGTTATCATTGAATACTCCATTGCTCCATTGCTTGTTTTATTGTTAAAACACTGCAATTTTGGCCATTGGCTCCTGTGTCTCTTTGACATACCCCCATAGTTGTGTGCATATACTTTTTGTTGGTTTTTTAGCACTTAGTTACATTCTACAACACAAGATGCTTCAGACTCATGTTGCATATTCTCTTAGTCCTAGAGTTAGCCATTTCCCCGAAGGTAGATTGTTCCTATTGTTGGGGAATAGTAGTAGAAAGTAAAGATCTGGGGTGCTAGATGTATGTGTTGCTAATGAAGTTTGTTGTCTCTAAGCCATCTTAGCTTACAGAAAATATGTGTGTATATTAACCCATGTATATACATGTACCTATAAATGTTTCTATATTTATGTATCTCTATGCTACACTCACACAAGTTCATACTGAATGCCTCCAATGCCCATCCATTGCTACATGGATCATTCTAGTATCCTCTTGCATGTCTTTACCTGCTACCTGGCTCCTACCAACCACCACGTATTTGCTTAATGGTATAGTTTCAGTAAACATGTATAATGTAGTTTTAGAATTGTTAACCCATATCCCCATGGAAAATAACTTTATTAATTACAGTACAGAGCATATGTGTAGTTCTTTTGCCTTCAGTCTTACAATCTCTACTCATTTCCAAAGATACTGAGGTCGGCACATTTTCTCCCATCTTTTTCAATGATATTATTTTATATACTTATATGTAACACAGTTAGTTTCTTATGTCACAGTTTGCATCCCAGATCTGGACCTTCTAAATGACTTTTAAAAAATTGTGTACCTTAAGGCTCACTCTGTTTGCTCTTTTTCTTTGCTTTTAAAACTGATTATTTTTAAATGCCAAATAAAAGTTATATATGCTTATGGTACACAACATGACATTTTGATACATGTATACATTATTAAACGACTACAACAAACTAATTAGCATATGCATTCTCTCACATGCTTATCTTTTTTGTAGGAAGACACTTAAAATCCGCTCTTTTAACAATTTCAAGGTTTACTTCTTGTGCTGTAAAGTTCTATAGGATTTGAAAATTCACAGATTCATTAATCCACCATTATAGTGTCATAAAAAATAGTTTTAGCATCCTAAAAAGTCCTCTGTGCCTCACCTATTCAAACTTTTCCCTTCCCCAAGCTGCAGGTAATCACTACTTTGTTTGCTATTTCTGTAATTTCTCAGAATGTCACATAAAAGGAATCATACAGTATGTAGCCTTCTTGGACTGGCTTACTGCACTTAGTAATATGTGTTCAAGATTCTCCCATACTTTTGTGTAGTTTGTTAGCTAATTAATTCCTTTTTATCACAGAATGGTGATACATTGCACAGACTTACCATAGTCTTGTTTTCCATTCACCTATTGAAGGGCATCTTTGTTCCTTTCAGTTTTGGGCAGTTATAAACAAAGCTGCTGTAACAATTTGTGTGTGGGTTTTTGTATGTATGCATACTTTTGAAATGTACATAGACATGCTTTTATAGCATTTCTATGAGTTTGTAAAATTTTATCCTGTGTTCAATATAGCATTTTGATTCAGAAGCCACTGAGAATTAGTCCAACAAACAGATCTTGAAAGCTTAAAAGGGTTTCATGGGTCTTAACTAACTGAACCTACAGTGACAGAGGGTAAACTTTTTACACATGGAAAGCCACACTTAGGGGTTGATGTTGCCACATTGTCACCCATGTTAGCACAGTCATGTTGAGCAACAGATCATTACGCTGACAAGATAGCTCTATGGTGGGAGAATAATGGACATGAGAGAAATAATACACAGAGAGAAAGGAGTAGTAAAGGCATCTCTACTTCTGTTTCTGATTTATTTTCCAATCCCCACTTTATTTCTCTTGGTGTGCTGCTATACTTGTTGTTTGGATTCTACGAGATTCATTTTCATTGGTTTAATAACCTTCCTTCTTACTTGAGTTGGTTTATGTATACTTCTGTTCCTTGTAACTAAAATATTACAAAACAAAAAAACCCACACATCAAAAAACAAATAAAAACATTTAGAAGATTGTGTGTTTGCTTAAGAAAACAGATTATTAGAACCCCACATCTCTAAATCCTTACCAGTTGCTGCTTGTGGTTATATTTTCCCCACTAGATCCCTGGGACATTCTCAAGAGAGTTCTCCAGGAACTTTAGGAATACCCAATAAAAATCAAAGCTTTGGCCATGCGTGCCTAAATGGTATTCTTCACTTATTACTTAGGTTGGGCTACTTTTGTACTTTGAGAAGCTGATTGAAAAATCTGCTTTAGTCCTCCGTTTTCCTGCCCCACAACAGTCTTGTTGGAACTTCTAAACACAGGGAATGCTTTTTCCAAGAAAGAGGGCCACTCCCTTAACATACAGCTGCATAGGAGATACAGAAGTGACCAACAAAAGCCAACAAAAGGAACCAAGAGGAAGGGAAGATTGTTATTTTATTGAGCTTCCTATAGTAATCTCCAAGCCCTGAAAAGATCCTAGTCTTTCTTGATGTTATTTTATTTTCTATTGAAGAATAACTTATATGAAGTACAATAATTTTATTTGTATAACTTGGTGAATTTTTACCTATGAATACAGCAATGTCATCGCCATCCAGATCAAGACTTAGAAAATTATCATCACCCCAGGAAGTTCCCTAAGCTTCATATAAATGGATTCCAGTAGTATTTAATCTTTTGATATCTCATCCATGTTGTTATATATGTAAGTAGTTTGTTCTATTTAGTGGGGTATGCAATATTTTATTATATGAAAGACTATAATTGATTTATCTATTCTTATATAATTGTACATTTGGCTATTATGAATAAAGTTGTTCTGAGTACTCGTGTACAAGTCACGTTTTTAGGCATATACAATCATTTCTCTTGCATATACCTAGGAGTGGAATTGTTGGAACACAAAGTAAGTATAGATTTGTTTTATTGCCAGTTTTCCAAGGTGGGAAAAGAAGTCTACTTGTACCAGCAGTGAATAAATTCCAGCTGCTTCTCCTATTTGACAACACTGGTATTGCCTTTAAAATGTTAAACATTCTAGTTGTTGCGTTCTTTCTCTTTTGCCCTTGGTCCATATCATGACTCTTCCTCCTTGGACTTAGTTCTTTCCAAAAGAACAAAGTAGCTTCTTACCAGATTTAGCAAGGGGGGTTCTTCTATCAGGATTTTTTTTTTGAATTTTGGCAGTGGCTTCCTGAACTGAGCATTAGAGAGCTGTGATTGATTAATGATGTATTTTATCAGCTTAAAAGGAAAAATATTGGGAAATATGCAAAATATGTTTCATCCTGAATTTAAAGTATGCCACTACCAAATTCTAAGGAGCTATGATATGATCTATTATTTTCTCTCTCAGTATGTGAAATCATATCATCAGTTTTGAATCCATGAGACCCTGTTAAATTAGTTAATGCATATCTGAAGGACCTAGTCGATGTTGTAGTAATTGCACCATTAATACACAAGTGAAGAATAACCCTCTCCATTGTCAGCACACTTACTGAAGAACATAAAGCAAAAAAGTTGCTTACCATCCCTTGATCCTGCAGATTAACTCTTCTCATTTTTTAATCAAATTTTCTTCATTGAACATAATACTTATTACACTTTTAGTCTGAAGCAGGATCATTGTATTCAAAGTTTTATTTTATTCACATAAAGCTAATGAAACTAATTCAGTCTTAATAATTAAGCTTTTAAAAGCTTAATTTTATATATTAAATAATCATGGCTTGTCCCTCAAATTTTGGTTGATATTTTCAACATGCATCTATTGCAATTAGTAGTTTTAATTGTAATGTTATGTAGAAAAGAGGTATAGTCTACAACCCTTCAACGTTCCCAAGGGATAGAACCCAAGACCTTTCACAAATACAGACATTTGTGATTTGGAAACATGTAAGTATTTGGGTTTGTTATTAAATATAAAATATTTGGCTTTGTTTCTAAAATACTTCTTGAGCCTTCTTGCCCATATTTTAAAAATGTGACTAAGCCACATTTAAACTTTGATGATGAAATTTCTCTCAGGGAGTGGGTTACATCATGGCACAAAATTAGTATTATTCCACAAAATTCATGCTGTAAGTAACAAAGAGTGAAGAAAGGCAAATTCTTGATGGTTCATTGGGTTCCTTTAATGCTCACTCTATGTACCCACTAAAAATATTCAAATGCATGTTTCAGGAAAATTTAAGTTATTACATTTCCAAAAATATTTTTTGAATAAAATGATGAAAGGTATCCCGAAGACCTTCTCCCAGACTCAGACACACAGGCCCTGAGATGCCCAAACAGATGACCTTATCCTGACCTCTCCCTTCCTGTAGCTGATTCATGACCTTGGCAGTGATTCACATATTCACAGACTAGCACGGTTTATTCCCTGATCACTGAACCCATCTCCATTTATATCAGGTAAAGCTATGTTAATTATACAATAAAATTCCTGCTGTATGGGGTTTGGTGCATTTTTCTATGTTGATGTGATCTGAAATGATCCCTCAGAAGACTGAGGCAGTTCCTTACATCATCTACGTCTTTATTGGGAATTCGGGATATTATAGCATCTCCACCATTTGTCTTGGGATACTCACCTGAGGAGCTTAATAAAAACACAGATAGCTGTTTTCCTTCATAGATCCATGTAACTGGGCTCTCCTAAGAGGGAAGCTGAGCATCTGTAGCTCTAACAAGCATTCTAGATAATGGTTATGATGTACTAAATTTTGGAAATACCTTTATAGTGGAAGGACTGTGTTTTCTTCCATGAGTTTTATTTATATACAGTACATGTGAGTCATGGCTGTACCATATAAAATAAAATTTATCCATATATTTTTATGTATTCCTTCATCTATCAGTGTGTCCCTTCATCCCTCCATGCATGCATTGCTTTTCTGTTTAGTGTTTTAATGATTTAGCCACTACTTCATGGAGCATCTAAATCAGCCTTGACAATGGATTTGTGTGACTTTGAGGAAGTTAGCCTTTTTGTTACAGTTTCCTCATTTGTAAACTGAATATAATGAGAATATTTACCTTCCAGTTTATTATAATAGTGAAATAAGAAAGCATGAGTAAATTCTTAATACAGTGTCTGGATCAAGATAAGTTATCAATAAATGGTAATTCCTTTTACCTTTTTCATTAAAGGACTATAGCGCTTTACAGAAGCACTTCATATAGTGATATATCTGCTATTTAGGTTATATAATATAAGCATTTAATACTGTAGATTTTCTTCTAAGCAATGGTTAGCTGCATCCCACGGAATTTGATATGTAGTATTTTATTTTTGTCCACTTCAAAAAATACTTTCAAATTTCCTTTGCAATCTTCTCTTTGACCAATTGCTTGTTTAGAAGTGTTGTTTCATTTTTACATATTTGAAAATTTTCCTTTTATTTTTCTGTTATTGATATCTGATTTAAATATTTTAAAGTCAGATAACATATTTTATATGATTAAAATTTTGAAAATTTGTTAAGGTTTGTTCTGTGATCCACTATGTCACGTATCTTGATAAATGTTACACATGCACTGAAAAAGAATGTAAAACCTGCTGTTGTTGGCTGGAACGTTCTATAAACATCAAATAAAACGAGTTTGTTAGTGGCATTTTTCTTATCTTCTATATCCTTGTTGATTTTCTGCCTTCCAATTCTATCAATTAGTGAAAGAGAAGTTTTGAAGTTTCCAACAATAACTGTGGGTTTTTTTCATTTATTTTAGCTTTTCTTTCATTTTTAAAAGCTCTCTTTTTTGTACAAATACATTTAGGATTTTTGTTTCTTCTTGGTAAATTGAACCTCTTACAAATATGTAATGTCTTTCTTTATTTCTGGTAATTTTCTTTGCTTTGAAGTTTAATTTGTCTCGTATTAATATTGCCACTCCAGTTTTCTTTTGATTAGTGTGTGCATAGCACACTTATACCCATCCTTTGTCTTTTAACCTACCTAGTTTGCTGTATTTCAAGTGAGTTTCTTATAGAAAGAATATAGTCATTCTGACAATCTCTGTCTTTAAAATTGTATGTTTGATCATTTATATTTAATGTAATTATTAATGATTCAATTAATGTCTACTGTCCTAATATTTATTTTTTGTTTTTTCCCTCTCTTTTTTGTTTTACTGTTTTCTTTTTCTATCTTCCTTTGAATAATTTTAAGTACTCCACTAAAGTATTTTAGTATTCCATTTTTAAAAAAATCTATATTTTACTCTATTTCTTTATATAATTTTTAGTATTTGTTATAGGGATTACAATATATATATTTAACTTTTTCAAGTCTACTTAGAATCAATTTTTACCATGTCAAATATAATGTAGAAATTTTGACAAGCATATAGATCCACATACCCTCCCAACTTTATGTTTTAGTTGTCTTATATATTATATTTACATATATCAAAAACTTTATCAGATAATGTCATACTTTTTACTCTTATAATTCAAACATATTTTAAGGAATCTTAGAAGAAAAGTATAGTCAGTCATATTTACCTACGTACTTATTATTTCTGTTCTTCTTCCTTCATTACTGATGTTCTGGTGTAATTTCTTCTCTGTCTAAATAAATTCGTTTAGTAATACTTTTAGAACAAATTTGCTGGAAATTAATTTTTATAGTTTTTCTTAGCTGAGACTGTCTTAGAATGTCTTCACTTCACTTTCATTTCTGAAAACATTTTTGGTGGATATAGAATTCTGGGTCAATAATTCTGTTCTTTAAACACTTCAAAAATAATTCAATTCCTCTGGAATAAATGGTTTCTTATGAGAAAACACAGTTTTTCAAATGTTGTTATCTTATAAGTAATATATTATTTTTCCTGGAGGTTCACTAATTCTTTATTACATCATCTCCATTCTGCTATTGAACCTATTTAAGTCTACACAGAATTTTAAATTTTGATAATTTTATTTTTAAGTTCTAATATTTCCTTTGCTTCTTCTTTATATCTAGTATTTCTTTGCTGAAGCTTTAAAAATATTTCCATTCTTGGGAGGCCGAGGCGGGTGGATCACGAGGTCAAGAGATCGAGACCATCCTGGTCAACACGGTGAAACCCCGTCTCTACTAAAACTACAAAAAATCAGCTGGGCATGGTGGCGCATGCCTGTAATCCCAGCTACTCAGGAGGCTGAGGCAGGAGAATTGCCTGAACCCAGGAGGCGGAGGTTGCGGTGAGCCGAGATCACGCCATTGCACTCCAGCCTGGGTAACAAGAGTGAAACTCCGTCTCAAAAAAAAAAAAAAAAAAAATTTCCATTCATATCATTACTTCTTGACCATTTTTTATAATAGCTACTTTAAGTATTTGTCAAATAATACCAACACCTGTGTCCTCTCTACTTCAGGGTCTGTTGATTATCTTTTGCCATTTGGGTGAGATTTTCCTGATTGTTTTTATGACCGATAATTTTTAATTGTGTCTTGCCTGCTTTGAATATTACATTATGATACCCTGAACTTTATTCAAATCCTCTAGAGAATGTTACTGTTGTTTTTACAGGCAATCAACCTTATTTGGTTTAGACTGCAAGTTATTACCAGTCTCCTGTGGATCATGGTTTTAACATCTACTCAGTTTCTAAAGCCTTAAGTTCAAATGTCTCCCATGTGTGCCACTCATTGGCCAGTGTGGGACCTGTGTGCTGGTCTATTTTTTATGGTGTACTGTTTCGTATCAGATCCACATACATACAGTGTCTTGCCGTCGTCCAGGCTGGACTGCAGTGGCACAATCATAGCTCACTGTAGCCTTGACATCCCTGGCTCAAACGATCCTCATATCTCAGCCTCTCAAGTATCTAGGACTACTTAGCTACTAGTAGGCATGAGCCACCATGCCAGGCTAATTAAAAAAAAAAAAAATTTTTTAGAGATGGGGTCTTACTATGTTGCCCAGGCTGCTCTTGAATTCCTGGCTCCAGGAGATCCCCCTGCCTTGGCCTCTAAATGTGTTGGAATTACAGGTGTGAGCCACCACTACTGGCCTGTGTTCATCTTCTTAATTCTGTATTTTGCTGAGCAGAAATTTTTAATTTTCATGAAGTCCAATTTATCAAAATTTTAAATGTTTACTACATTTCATGTGCTTTAAGAGATATAATTGCCTTCCTCAAAACCAATGACTTATTTTCTTGTTTTCTTTCGGAAGCTTTAGAATTGTAGATTTTACATATAGGTTTATGATTCATCTTGAATGCATTTTCGTGTGGGCTATGTTTCAAGGTTCATTTTTGACCACGACATTTAACTAATTGTTCCAATACTGATTATAGTAAAGACATTTCTTACCACATTGAAATGCCACAGTAGCTTGTCAAAAATCATTAAAAATATCTGTATTATTCTATTTCTAATTCTCTATTCTTGTACCATTGGCCTGTTTGTATATTTAATCTATTAGCATACTATCTTGTTTCATGGCTTTACATTAAGTTTTCAAAGCAGAAATCAGGTAAAGTGAATTCTCTAATTTTCAAATTATTTATCAAGCTTATTTTGGAAGTTCCATTTACTTTGCATTTTCAACTTTAAAAAAAAGTGTGCTGAGATTTTGAATGTTATTTCATTAAATCTACAGATTAATTAGAGGATAAATGACTAACTGTAACATTTCCACGATGATTCTTACCGGAGATCAAGGGCAGTCCAGAAGAAATGAGAGAGGAGATAGTGGAAAGCCCAAGGTTGGTATAGAATCACTGACAGAGGAGAAAGTGCACCCCAAGTTGTTCAGGTTGAAAAAGAATCCTGATGGATGAGTACAAACTACAGGGAAAGAGGCTTAAAAGACTCAAGGATATAGTCTTGCAAAGGCAATGCTTCAGAAGAGGAAAGGCTAAAATGGAAGCAATAGCAACCCTTTCAAAACTTGCAGTAAAGAGAAAAAGAGGCAAGAAATACATATTTAGGATCTTTCAAAATGAAGCAATGTCAAATATCCAAGGACATAGGACCACTCCTCATTTTCACTACATAAGCCATTAGATAAATAAATTGTACATTGCTCTGCTGACAAGGGTGATTGTGAACCAGCAATCTTATAGGCCACTCTATACTAACAGAGTGGTACAAGCACAAACAGTTCTGGGGTGAGCCCAAGATTTCAGCACCAATTTTATGAGGTCATATTTCTGAGGTGCTCTGCCTCCACTCTGTTCCTGGTAATTTCTGCCTCCCTGGAACTCTATTTTTTAGTCTTTCAGTCAAAAGTCTTGACTCTTAGTTTTGCCATTTTGATATGCATGTCCCATGACTGCACCCATATGCAAAACCATGCAATAAATGCTTAGAAAGAGAAAAAGCAATGAGTGTGCATGACTCTCTTGGAACCACAACTCCTCAGATCACAGAAAAAGACATCCAGTGCTACTTCTGTTGCTGACACCATTGCCCTAAAAGGAAATTTGAGAGAAAAACTGTATTCCCCCACACTCTCTATGTGTTATTAGTTATTTTTCTCATCCTCAAAGCAGAGGAGCTCCAGAGGGCTTCTCCTGAAGACGTACATTTGTGTCTAGGACACACTTTCAAGTTTTGGGTTGTATTAAGTTCAGGTTGTGGAATACTGGAGAAAAATAAAAATCAAACTGTGACACTCACTGCTGGTCTAGGTTTTAGAGCTGCATTTATTGTGAGAGACAGGGTGCAGTGCATGTATTTCAACTTACCCTGAAGAAATGCCAGTTTTATTTTGTGTTACCTCTTGTTTTTCCCTCTGAGCATTGGTGAGGTAGCCCATTGACATGGACAGGGTATGGACAGCTGTCCCATGCTCCTAATTGTGAGGTGCTTTGAAGTGCAGCCTTACTAACAGGTGGCAGTGGTAGCAGCTCATCGCTTTAGTTTTAGTCTTTTAAAAAGTCTTTGTTTAAATGACTTACGTGTATGTATGCATTAGATAATATTGGTTTATATTCTATGAGCCATATTGTAAATCGTTTTAAATTAATTATTTAAATGCCATTGTAATTTGTTAATATGACACTGTTACAGCATATAACACATAACATAGAACATAAAACATTATAATTTTACTTTTATCCTCATTTTTATTTTAGTTTTAGATCTATTGCGATATATGTTAAATGCTCACCATTGGTGTTCTTGTTAAACTGTCCCCAATGATTTCTTGGTTACAGGAAGCTTGTACTCTAGTAAATTGTTCATGAAGGGCTTGTGGTTATAGAATTTCCTAATTCTTTGCATATTAAAAACTATTTATCTATAACCTTGATACTTATTTCCTTGCATTTTTAAAAATGCATCTTTATTGTTGTCTTTCATATGTGTTCTTCTTATGAAGAGAAGGATTTGAGGATTTATTCTATTTAAGATCTCATGGTCTATCTACTAGATAGACTTTTGTGGGCCAATTCTCCCTGGTACATGGCAAGTCCTTTCAGTATTTTGGTACATGTTTTCTTTTATTTTTGTAACATGCTTTTGGATTACAGTTTTACATATTACTTCTTTTTTATAGTTTTGTTTTTTATCTTTAGAGATTCAAATTATAATTAAGTCATGTCTTCTTTCTTTGTCTTCCACCTCAAACACTTTCTACATGAACCTCTTTACTTCTTTCTCTATTCTACGTTCATCTCTTGGTTATGATTCTGTTTTGCTCCTACGCCCTTTATTAAATTTTCATTGGAATTCATTTTTTCTTGGGAAGATTATAATTTATTCTATATTTCATATGATTTTGGATTTTTCTTCTGTACCTTTCAGTACTTTAATCAAGTATCATTTTCTTTTTTGCTGCTTCTTGTCTATCTATTTTCTTGGTGTTTAGATTTCTGGTTCAAGGTGGGATTCTTCTATACTCCCAAATGCTTATGGGATAGTATTTAATTAAATCTGAAATGTTGTGTCATAGTTTTCTTCTGGTTTGTTATTGTTTTTGTGCGTGTGAAGGGAAGTGTTAACCAACCAAAAACTTTTGATTCTCATTTCTATTATATCAGATTTTTAGTTTTGATTTAATTTTTTTATTTGTATGCTAGTTTTGTATAAATGAATATCGCTTGTACCTATGCCTGCATTTTGTTAGTATAGAGTGGTCTATAAGATTGCTAGTTCACAATCACCCTTGTCAGAAGAGCAATGAACAGTTTATCTAATGGCTTACATAGCGAAAATGGGGAGTGGCACTATGTCTTTGGATATTCAACATTATTTCATTTTGAAAGATCCTAAATATGTATTTCTTGCCTCTTTTCTTCTTTACTGCACATTTTTCAAACGGTTGCTATTGCTTCCATTTTAGCCTTTTCTCTACTGAAGCATTGCCTTTGCAAGACTGTATCCTTGAGTCTTTTAAGCCTCTTTCTCTGTAGTTTGTACTCATCCATCAGGATTCTTTTTCAATCTGAACAACTTGGGGTACACTTTCTCCTCTGTCAGTGATTCTATACCAACCTTGGGCTTTCCACTATCTCCTCTCTCATTTCTTCTGGACTGCCCTTGAACTCTGGTAAGAATCATCGTGGAAATGTTACAGCTGGTCATTTATCCTCTAATTAATCTGTAGATTTAATGAAATAACATTCAAAATCTCAGCACTTTTTTTTAAAGTTGAAAATGCAAAGTAATTGGAACTTCCAAAATAAGCTTGATAAATAATTTGAAAATTAGAGAATTCATTTTACCTGATTTCTGCTTTGAACGCCTAATGTAAAGCTATGAAACAAGATAGTATGCTAATAGATTAAATATACAAACACAAGCCAATGGTACAAGAATAGAGAATTAGAAATATAACAATATAGATATTTTTAATGATTTTTGACAAGGTACTGTGGCATTTCAATGTGGTAAGAAATGTCTTTACAATAATCAGTATTGGAGCAATTAGATAAATGTAGTGGTCAAAATGACCTTGAAACATAGCCTACACAAAAATCCATTCAAGATGAATCATAAACCTATATGTAAAATCTACAATTCTAAAGCTTCTGAAAGACCAAGAAAATAAGTCAGTGGTTTTGAGGAAGGCACTTACATCTTTTAAAGGACATGAAATGTAGTAAACATTTAAAATTTTGATAAATTGGACTTCATGAAAATTAAAAGTTTTTGCTCAGCAAAATACAGAATTAAGAAGATGAACACAGGCCAGTAGCAGTGGCTCACGCCTGTAATTCCAACACTTTGAGAGGCCAAGGCAGGGGGATCTCCTGGAGCCAGGAATTCAAGAGCAGCCTGGGCAACATAGTAAGACCCCATCTCTAAAAAAAAATTTTTTTTAAATTAGCCTGGCATGGTGGCTCATGCCTACTAGTAGCTAAGTAGTCCTAGATATTTGAGAGGCTGAGATATGAGGATCGCTTGAGCCAGGGATGTCAAGGCTACAGTGAGCCATGATTGTGCCACTGCAGTCCAGCCTGGGCGATGGCAAGACACTGTCTCAGAAAAGAAAAAAGAAGATGAACAGGCAAGTCACATCTGAGAGAAAATATTTACAGTACATGTATCTGAAAGCAGCCTTAAATGTAGGCTATTAAAGAACTCTTAGAAATTAACAATAAAACACAAACACCTCAATTAAAAGGGCAAAAAATTGGACACTCACCAAAGAAGATACAGCAATTGCAAATGAGCAGAGAAAAATTTGCTCAACATCATTTGTCATCAGAAATGTGAATGAAAACCATAATGAAATCATTCTTTGCATCACAAAATGACTAAAATAAAAAAGACTGACAATGCGAAACGCGACACAATTATGGAGCAACCAGCAGTTTCATACATTGCTGTGGGAGTGGGAGTGGTATAGTCACTGTGGAACATTGTTTGGCTATTCTTATAAAGTGAAACTAAACCTACATGATAAGCAGCAATCCCACTCCTAAGCATTTACCAAAGATAAATGAAAACATATGTCCACAATAGACATTTACGTAAATGTTTATGTAAGATTTGTCCGTAATAGCCCCTAACTGGAAACAATGCAAATGTGTCTCAATAGAAAAATGGATAAACAATTTGTGGTATATTCTTACAGTGGAATACTATTGAGCAATAAAGAAGAATGAGCTACTGATATATGCAAAGCATAGAAATCTCACATACTCTGGACTGAAAGAAGCCAGACACACAAGACATATAATGTAGAATTCCATTAAGGCCAATTAAGGTCAAACAGAGGCAAAACTAATCTAGCATTGGTTTTGATAGGGCTGCCTGTGGGAAGTTAGGAGCCTGGACAGGGCATGAGGAAATCTTCTGAGGTGTTGGGAATATTTGACATCTTGTTTGTGGTGGTGGATACAAAGGTTGAGGCATTCACTAAAGCTCACCACGTCGTTCATCTGCTATCTACATAATTCACTCAAAGTAAATTTCATGTATTTATTTGTTTGTTTTTTTATTTTTAAGAAACAGGGTCTCCCTCTGTCACCCAGGCTGGAGAGCAGTGACACGATCTCGGCCTACTGCAACTTCTACCTCCCAGGCTATAGCGATCTTCATGCCTCAGTAAGTATCTGAGACCACAGGCAAGCACGACCACGCTCACTCATTTTTGTATATTTTGTAGAGACAAGGTTTTGTCATGTTGCCCAGGCTGGTCTCGAACTCCTTAGCTCAGGCAATCTGTTTCCTTGGCCTCCCAAAGTGCGGGAATTATACTTGTGCACCGTGCCTGAGCTGTAAATTTCATGTCATTAAAAAGGCAAAAGAAAAAAAGACACCCAAAGTGAGTCCATACGCCAAATAAATTAAATGACACAAATAAAGACAGAGCAGCAATGCTTACAGCTATGTCACCTCATGCAAGTTACATAACTGCTCTGAACCTCAGATTCTTCTGTAAATTCAGGATCTGTATCTCGTGGGGTTAAGAGAATTACCTATGACAAGGAATATAAGTTATTTCCTAGAGGATTGGATGCTTAATGAGTAATCAGTATGTAGTCAATAAAATATTCTGTCTTATGGAGCCTTATACTTTGTCAAATAGTTAAGTATAACACTGTTTGTTCACAATACTTTATCTTTGTCTCTATTTCTGCATCTGTATATGCTTCTTCTCATCAAATGAAGTGTGAACTCCAGCCCTTCACCAGTTTCACAGAGTTCTCACTCTAAATATTTTGTGAGTCTGGTAATATTACTAACATCTTCTACTCCTCCTTCTTTTCCTTCTCCTCCATCTTTGAAGGAACTAGAAAATTTGTCCTCTCTGTGATGTACACAGCAATTCTATCCACACCAAGATGCTCGGAATATCACCTTCTATTATGAAATGCGTGTATGTGTGTGTATGTTTTCTTTCTAATAGGAGGATGATACTCTCTCTTACTGTAACAGTGTTTTCTGAGCATGTGACACTGATCTGCTTATTTTCTACAGTATCTACATTCCCATGCATCATGCTGTCTTCCTAATGCAGAGACCGTACATTGAGTGTCCGATATGCCCAGGCTCCTGCTGATCCAGCAAGCAACTGCAAACAGCTCTAGAAATGCTGTAACCCTGTTGTCCTGACTGGCCCCCGGTGAATGAGCAGAATTAGTTGATGATGGCTCCAAACTTTGCCATTGAGTGTTCAGATCTGCACTTTAGGGGGTTTGAATAGATGCAACAGCATCTATTGACAGCATCTAGAAGCATCTAGAAGACAGTTGGGGAAGAGCATCTAGAAAGTAGTTGGGAAACAGCAAGTGAGAAGCAGAGAGAATAGGTGGAAGCCACAGTTGGCAGAAGCCCTAAGGTGAATAGCAATCAGTCCATATGTGCTGGCCAGGATGTAGCTGAGAGCCTGAAAGGGAGAGCATGCAGCAGCAATAATTGACAACTGCTAAAGAAATCACTGGATACCCATGTTGCTGAAACTTGGTGAATGTTTAGTGATGTTCTACTTCTCTAGAAGGCCTGATTTCCAAATGCAAATGCATCTATTTCTCTGTGAACTGCAGTTCTAAATGTGTTGCCTTTATTTGTGTTCTAGCTTACCAATCTTATGCCCATTCAACTTAAGTGTCATTAAAGTCTCTCTTTGTTCTTTGCGATAAGAAAAGAGCCAATTAAGGCAAGAATAGAAGAGCTATGGAGATGTAGAAATTCATATAAATGTGTCCTAGTAATTCTGATTTATCTAAAAGGAGGATCCTGTCCCTTCTCTCTTTCTCTGACTCTCTCTGTTTCTCCTTTCATAAGCAGCTTCTTTCCTCTTCATTTCATAGGCATTCCTTCCATGGCCAAATATGATCAGAGTAGGCATGTACCCTTAACCCTGGGCAAAATCTCTTCTGTCATTTGCCAGGTATTTTATTCCACAATAGTTCAGGCTCAAGATGGCCAAGGAGTGAGTGTAAACTCTGACAAAGCGCAGAAGGCATTTTTCCCCTCATGCCTTTCTCGGAGACTTGATGCACAGGCTCTTAATTCTGCACCAGGATGGGGCCTCCTCCACATCCTTGTCTCTGTTAAAGTGGCAGGGGTGGAGAAGATCAAACACCGCATGTTCTCACTCATAGGCGGGTGTTGAACGATGAGAGCACATGGACAAAGGGAGGGGAGCACTACACACTGGGGTCAGTTGGGGGGAAATAGGGGAGGGA
>NW_016107825.1:458599-496717 GCF_001604975.1 Cebus imitator | reverse complement strand
AGGGGTGGGGGTGAATAAATGTTCTCTACAATCCCCCAATCCCCCAGACACACAATATGTACCTAGGTGCATGCATGTAGGACCAGGGCCTTTTCACTGCACACAAATGAAGTTGTCATCCCATTTCCACCAGTGGGTGCATACTGATGTCCTCCTGGGTTCTTGCTCTTGTTGAATCTTCTGAAGCCACTCTAGTTCTGCACAGCTCTGCTCAGGCCCAACTCCTGCTTCCTTTTGACCCTGCTGATATTCTGTGTCATCTGGGCACATTTTCCCGGGATTTGATGCTGACCTACTACTACCTCCAGCTCTGCTGATGCCTTTCATTTCCCCCAGACAGGTACAGGGCAGTCTTGTCCCTGTGGTGAGTAGATTTCACTGGAGAGTAGTGATTCTTTCAGTTGATTAACTTCAGGCCACTACTTATAGATGGTCACCCAGCTTGATGCAATGTTCCATGCCACTGAGATCTCTGAGGAGTGTCCCACCATATTGACTTTCAGCTCTCCAAGTGGGAACTGAGACAAAGACCCCCTCGGCAGAACCCTCTGGGAAATGTCAGTCCCCTGTGTGTGTAAAGTGGGATGCAGGCCTATGCCAAGTAGCTGAAGTCCTTGGGACCCTCTTTTAATAACAAACATTTGAGTTAGCTCTTCCTGAGGTCTGGGCTCCCGATTTAAATGAGCCTCAGGTATCTAATTATGACCTGTCTCTGTCCTTTTCTCTGAATGGCTGGTATACTCAGTTCCATCAGGACGGTTTATTCATGATCTTGTCCCAAGATTCCACACATAGATGGATTTCACATAAATTTCTAATGCTACTCTAGTTCAGAGAACATATAAATCTTGTGGCTTTTCTCATAAAACATTTCTTTTTGCATAAGAAGAAGCAATAGAAGACCTGTAAGGGAAAAATAAGATTAAATTTGATCAAATTTGGCTATAAAAGTTTCTGTAACACAACAGGAAAATGGCTATACTTTCCCCTCCCACTCAAATCATTACCTTTCATTTTACTACAGAAGCTAAATTATTGTTTGTCACACCACAGGACATTGAATTAGCATTGGAAGCCATCAACTAGGCAGAAGCTGGAGTCTGGTTGAAATGCCAAGTGACTTAGTATTCTAAGCTTTAGTAGAAGTAAAAGTGTGCAATGGAGTGAACTCGAATTCAGGCATGTTTATTTTCATATCCGGCTTATACAGGATGAAAAGAGATTCTGTATATGAGTCCTTCTCATTATCTAAGCACTGCCAACCAAAAGGCTGACCATACTAACTTGTCGGTCCATAGATGATCTTCAAGTAGAAAGTGGGTAAGCGGTCCTTGGGTAATTCCCTATGCTGCTCACTTCAACTATGAGCTATGACTTCATATGGGCTCTTCCTACTAATTAACAACAGCCATTTGGCTGAATCCTATTCACTTTTCAAGTTCCAGTTGAAATGCCCCTTTCTCCAGGAAGTCTTCCCTGACAACCCAGCTTGAGTTAAGGCCCCTTCCTGTTTGCTGTCTTAGCTTGGTGTATTTTTCTCTTCACATCAGTTATCATAGACCCCTTAAAATTATGCCATTCAGACTAGATTGCAAGCAATTTGAGATTAGAGACCAAGCCTGTTTTCTTTATTATGACATCTCCCTTCACCAGGCCAGCTCTTGGCACACAGTGGGTATATTTAGTTCTACAGAGAAAGGGGTGGAATATAATGGTGTGTCTGCTGTAATAACTTATTGTGAGGATCAGAACATGTGACACTTGGAGGGAACTTTGGAGAGGAGGAAGGCATTGGTGTGAGGGAGAAGGGAAGTTAAACCTTTAGAGGTCAACTACTCTAACTGTCAAAGGATGAGAGACTGGAGACTAAGATCCCAGGGAGTGACATGAAATGCATGATTCCCACATGTGTGTGTTTCCATGTCTCATTGCACCACCCACAGAGCTTTCCTGGAGTCCTCATCTGGTGTGTTTTCATATCCTAGTCACCTTGCAAAGCTCAACTTATCCCTGAAAACCGAGTCCAAGCACTTCCTCCACTTTAAATCTCCCTAGGAGAGACCTTTCTTCACCACCACCAATCCCATCAATTAGAAGTAAGGATCTCTTCTTTGGGCCTCTTTCGAATCTGTATTTCTATCAAACACACAAATATAGTTGTGTCAGTTCAGGGGCTTTTCACTCAAACTCACAGAGTTTAAATTGTCCTCTACCACATATTAGCCCTATCACCTTGGACAAGTTACTTAGCCTCCTTGTCTTTGTTTATTCACCTACTGTGTAAGTTAGGGTTCTACCAGAGAAGCAGAGCCAGTAGGAGATATATATATATATTAAGAGATTTATTGAAAGGAATTTGTTTATACAGTTGTGAGGGCTGGCTACCCAAATCCAAAACCCACTGGGCAGGCTGTCAAGAAGGGCAAGCTGGAATTCTGGGGCACAGGTAAAAACTGTTGTACAAGGCTGGAATTTCTTCTTCTTCAGAAGAAATTCTGATATTCTGTGACATCCAGGCACAGAATATCAGATTTTCCCAGAATTTGCTGCTGACCTACTACCTCCAGCTCTGCTGATGCCTTACATTTCTCCCAGACAGTACAGGGAAGTCTTGTCCCTGTGATGACTGGACTTCACTGGGGAGCAGTGATTCCTTCAGTCAAATAACTTCAGGCCACTACTTGTACACAGTCACCCACTTGACACAATGTTCCATGGCACTGAGACCTCTGAGGAGTGATAGCCCTCAACTCTGTTCTTAAGGCCTTTCAACTGATTGAACCAGACCCACCCAGATTATCTAGGATAATCCCCTTTATTTATAATCAACTGATTATGTACTTTAATTGAATCTATAAAGTATCACAATGGCAACGCCTAGATAATTATCTAGATAGCTGGAGACTATAGCCTAGAAAAACTGACATGTTAAAAGTCCATCACACTTATTATCGGTGGGGGGAAAGTGTAAGAATAAAACCTACCTCATAGGGCCATTATAGGGATTAAATGGGTTTATCCATATCATGCATTTGGAATAGTATTTGGTAAATGACAAGCCCCCAGTAAGCGTTAACTTCTAATACAGTGTTTACCGTACTTTTCTATACTTATTTTTATATGTCTGCTTTCCCTACTAAATTTTGAAATTATTCTATTCAGTTATGATGTACCCAAAGTTTGTAGAGGCTGACCTTCAGTCTGGGTTAGTTAAATCATTTGAATAAATACTTTTATTTCTATTTTGAAATGGCTCACAGACAACCCAGAAGAATAGCATATGAGGAATTTATTAATGAAGACTACTCCTCTTCGTGGAATTTTTTCCTCACCTTGGAAGACTCCAGAGATGAAACATTTTGGGCCATTTTCCAATGAAGGAAAGGGCATGATGGTATCAGCCAAGTGAGTTCTACAGCTTCCACTTTAACATGAGTTTCTAATGGTGTTGCAGATAAGCTACAGTTTGACAGAAGGCCAGGAAACAGAAGGTCCACCAAGCCGTCTACGGATTTGAAAATATATTAAGCCTAAGAAAGTAAGTCATTTGATTTCTGTAGTTACCGTATAGAGTTTGTGAAAGAACATCAGCAAAGAGTGGTTTACTTTCTTTCATGTTCCAGGAAGAAGTTCATTTTCTCTGCATGTTACACCATGATGAAGGGATTTTCATTTTACAAAGGTTCAAATAATGATTGAAGTCTACGTTCACATATCCCTGGGATGAAAAATTAAGTTATTCCATAGAGTTGCCCAAACCTTCTGGAATGTCATTTCCTGCACCCCTCTGTTCACATCCTGGTGGTAGATTTTTTTTACCCAGTGTAACTTAATACAGTAGGAGGCTGAAACTCATCGGTAATCTCGACTTTTGTGTGGCAAGAATGGTATAGTATCTAAGGTCCAAAAACTATGGAGGCAGTGTTGAGGATTCACCTTGGTCTTCATTTCTATCTTTCTTGAGATGTTTTTCCATCCATAGACACTACTTCAACTTGGCACTTATCTGCAAATATTACCGGTAAGCACAGTTGCAAAGAAAGCTCAGTGGTGTGGCTTTAGAATGATCCTGTTTGGAAAGCTAAGTGCAAGCAATGTTGAACATTTAAAAAATGAGGATTAAATGCAGGTGCCAGTAAATAGTTTGTGTACCTTACTTGAGCTAAAAGATCACACAAAAGTATGTTGTTAACTTTTCTGTTCTATTGTCCAATACTTTGTAGTGAGTTCAGAGAGTATGCATATGTTCTACACCAAACATATTCTATATCAAATATATATATGTTCTATATCAAAAGTAAGTATCAATTGTATTTATCCAATTTTGTGTGGAAGCTCAATTCTTCCCAAAATATTTGCATATTATCTATAAATAACCAAATATATAAAGTAAGTGTGATATAATTTCTCATTTCTTTTGTCTTAAATTTCTTGTAACCAAAAAAACATTTTCAAGGTGGCCAAATTTTATTAACAGTTGTTTGAGAAAGAGAATTCATGAGAACCTAAATTTGTTACTAACTAAATAAACTAACAGTGGATTGTTCACTTACTCATTCACTTACTGGACATTTATCCAGTGCCCACAATGTGCAGGAAATGTAATAAGTATCAGCAATATAAAGAGAAAATAGAAATTCCAATCTAGTTGGCAAGTTATCCAAACAGTGTTGTTGTACTATGTTAGGAAGAATGAGGTGCCATGGACAGCAGAAGAGGGGCACCCAGGCTCTAAGTCTTACAGCAAGCTTCCTTGAGGAAATGACATCCAACACTGAGACCTGAATGAATTCATCAGATAAAGTGTGTGTGTGTGTGTGTGTGTGTGTGTGTGTGTGTGAGCATGCGGATATACACACTCACGGAGAAAGATGTCAGACACATGCAAAGTGTTGCAGACAAAGTAGAATATGCAGGGCTCTGTGGCCAATAGCAGCACATCAAACACTAGCTTACAGTATTCAGTACATCTAAAATAGAGAAGGTTTGCAACATGTTTGTTACAGGACAGAGGATGGGGGAAGAATGTTAAGACTGAAGAAGCAGAAGTCCAGCAAAGAGGAGTGGTGGATGGATTTCAGAGACATTCAAGAGGTAGATCATCAGGATTTTATTGAAGATAATATTTCAGTGGTGAGGGGAATAATGAATAAAGGACTGAGCTGTGAGCTCTGGCATGAGTAAGGGAGTGAAGAGTGGTGCTATTAATATTAACAATGAACACCGGAGGGGGCAAGGTTTTCAGAGGAAGATGACATATTTTGAATTTGTCATGCCAGAGGAACATCAGGTGGAAAGATCCAGTGAACAGTTAGAAATGTGGCTGACTCAGGAACCCCTGGAGAGAGACAATTTTGAGATTCATTGTCTTACAGAGGGGTGTTTCTCCCTCATGGCACTGGTAACATTTTTAGCCAGATCCAGCTTTGCTGTGAGGCTGTCCAGGGCACTATGGGATATGCAGCAGCATCCCTGGCCTCTGCCCACTAGGTCTGTTAGCATGTCCAAGTCATGACAATGAAACATGTCTCCAGACATTGCCAAATGTCCCCGTGAGACAAAATCACCCCCAGGTGAGAGCCACTGACATGGATGGTACGTAATCCATGAGAATGGATGACTGTAGAAATGAGAGGAAGAAGTTCTACAGTTACAACACTGAAGCACATCATTTAGGGACCAAGAGAAGAAAGAAAACCCCATAAAAGAGTCCGAGGAGTGGTCAAAGAAGTAGAGAAAAATCACAAAAGCAAAGGGAAAAAGTATTTCAGTAAGAAAGATGTGGTCACTAAGGGCAGATGCAACTAAGAGAGCCATAGAAATGAATCCTAAAAGTGGCCCTCAGTTTAGCAGAAAGACTGTCATTGATGGCCAGTGAAAATAATTTTCTTGGAGTAGTCAGGCAGAAGCCAGAAGGCAGTGAGGTGAGGAGTAAATGAATTTATATTGCCTTTCTACATTATTTTATCTGGCCAGACAGGACAACCCAGCTAGAAGAGTGTGGACAGTTAAAAAGATCTTGGGTTGCGGATTAGAAGAGAGTTCAGGGAAGTTCAGTGTGAGTAGAAGCTGAGGATATTGGCAAGAGAAAAATCGAAGTGGAGGACATGGAATGTCAACTGGATAGCGAAAGAAATGAATACAAGAGAGGACTGATGGGTACTGAGAAAGTAGAGAGCTTAGATATGAGCAGTAGGTAAAGTGAAAATTACTGAGGAAAAATTTGGAAGTGCATCGAAACAGTCATTCATCCCAACTGGGCCTCAATTTCCTTATTTGTAAGTTCAGGATGTTAACCTGGATGACCCTGATATCCCTTCAGACTCGATTGTTTTAGGCTACAAGGTATAATAGCATCTTTCTGATTCTTATATGATATAAATACTAAGGAAATGAGAGATGTATATATGAGTTTGTCTATGAAAACTTATTAATACCAAATTTTTCTTTGTTGGGCTTCTCTTTGATTTGGGATCATCTTGATTTTGACACTGTGAGTTCCCTGTAGGTCTAACCAATTTTGATTGATTCTTTACCTTAGAATAGAAAACTTTGGCTATATGAGATAACTTTTTGGTGGTTCAGTGGCTTTACTTTGTATAACAGTGTAAGTTCTCAAGAAGTACAAAGATTAGAAAGCCTTGGGTTTTGTGGCTCTTTCTTGCCTGTTAGCATCCTTTTCTTTTGCATGGTTTCTTTCTCTCCCCTAAGATTCTTTCTGATAAATTAGTAATAATAAAGGCTTAAATGATTGTGTCTTGTAGGAAAATGAGTAGACGATAAAGCCAGGTCAGAAAATATGGGAGGCCCATACCTTTACTTAGCTTTCTGACATCCCAGGCAGGCATCGCTAATAGATTTCAGATTTCAGCACTCCTTCCTGGAATCTGGACATGTGCTTATAGCCATGATTCTTACCTCAGGCTGGACATCAGAATCACTTGTGGAGATTTTTAAGAAGTTAAGTTTCTCAGGCTTCATTCTATATTTATTCAATCAGCATCTTCAGTGATTCTGATGTGCTCTGCCTAAGACTGACTTTCTATGCATGGTTCCAGGCAGATACATAGGAGTTGGTATCTGTGATGAAAGATACATGATCTCAGATGGAGAATTGTTGCTATCTCTCCCCTTCTGCCCCTTCCTTGAGTTTCTCCTTTTCTAAATTTGAGATGCAGTTCAGTTCAAAACACTACACATTGTGAATTAGAACAAGAGTTAATGGATAAAGAAGCCAGATCAAAATGGGGGTGGCTCTATCCAACCCTTCCTCATCTACTATGAAAGTATTCTTGAAGATAACAGTACCAATGAGCTCATGAAAGGATTATTCAACTGAAAGTTGAATATTGATGCATTTATTCCGAAAACATTTATTAAGAACTGGCATAATCAAAAGATGGCATACCTTTCAGGTTGTAAGTGGAATAGGTGGTGAAAACACTTCTTGAAGCAATGAATTATATTTTGCTTACGTATGCTTTCCCCCAAAGCCTGGTATCCAATAAAACTTTAACTCAAACTTTGGATTTCCCCAAGTGAGGGGCATATGAAGAGTGGTAAAGTCAGCTCATCTTAGGCTGTGGTTTGAGAAGACTTTACCATGATGTCACTCTATGATTCTAACAAATAAGCCCTAGCAAAAGTCAGGATGAGCATTTAAGTCCTTCCAGCTCCTTCATTTGTCTTCCCCAGTACCACATCTTTTTGTTTGTATTAGAATTTTCAGTGCTCTTCTGTTGAGAGGTCAGTGTTCATTTACTGATGAGTTTTTAAATTATACTTATATTGGGTGCTCTTTATACTATGCTTCAAATCTTTGACTAATGTTTTGCTAAATTGACTAATCATAAGATCTCACTCTCAGCAAATGTCTCCTCTTAGATAAGGAGCTATTTCATTTTAATGTTTCAATCCTTTTCTAGGAAAAGAAAGATGAAGCATATTTGACAAATGATTGGCCGACTACTCTACCAAGCTACTTGGGTCAGGGGTGGTGTGGGAACCTCAGTGGGGAGGAGACAAGAGGAAGTGTCATGGACTGGGACTGGAAACTCCCCACCTCCACTTCCCCTATGGAAGCTCTGGTTTGCATCGTATCTTCTAATATTTCAAATGAAATGTGAAAAAAAAAATTATGTTCTCCTTAAAACATTTGGAAAATAAACAAAAATACCAAAGTCTTGGAACTCAACAGACAATATCCTAAAACAAAGGTTTTCAACTTTAGCTGCATCAGAATCACTGGAGGGCTTGTTAAAACACAGGTCCCTGGGCTGCACCTGTAGACTTCCTAATTCTGTAGGTCTGGGGTGAGGCCCAGGGATGTACATTTAACCAGTTCCTAGGTGAGGTCATGATGCTGCTAGTTCTGCAACTACACCTTAAGAACCACTTCCCTAGAAATACACAGGTGTAGACTGTACCAATCTTTTTTTTTTTTTTCTTTTTTTGAGACGGAGTCTTGCTCTGTTGCCAGGCTGGAGCACAGTGGCGCAACTTGGCTCACTGCAACCCTTGCCTCCCATGTTCAAGCGATTCTTCCGCTTCAGCCTCCCAAGTAGCTGGGACTACAGGCTTGTGCCAAAAGCCTGGCTAATTTTTGTATTTTTAGTAGAGACGGGGTTTTACCATGTTGGCCAGGATGGTCTCAATCTCTTGACCTCGTGATCCACCCACCTCCCAAAGTGCTGGGATTACAGGCGTGAGCCACCGCGCCCGGCCAACTGTACCAATCTTATACCTGTTGTTTCAATAAGAGATGTCTTTTCATGCTATCTGAGATCTTTGTATGCTAAGACACAATTTTAGCCCTGCCAAACACAGGTTGTTTACATTTTTTAAATTTTATGCCACCGTGCTCTTATATCAGAAGACTTCACACGTAAATCTGGATTTCCAGCTTCTTTTGAAAAATCAGGATAACTGGCATTCTGGGCATCTTTGCCACCTGGCAGCCTTTTACTGGAGAAAAAAAGCTGCTGCCCCCTTTAGACAGGCACGTCTTCCCCTCCCTTCAGCTTCTCCCTACAGATCCCTCCATGCTCAAGAAGTCAGACATGCTCAAACTCAAATCTCAAAGCCTATTGGAAGTATTTTTGGGTTACACAACTAATCATTTAGGATTATCCCTCCCTTGCTGGCTTGACTTTGCTGTAACACTTGGAATGAAGACCATTTCCTACTGTTTGCCATCTATTGCTAATAGGATATATTATAGTGTTAAATATGGATATATTGGAAGGAAATAAAGCTTCCTGTAAATTTGCATAAAATATATTATTCTAGACCTCTACCTTGGCTTAGAAGCCTTAACTAATACCTAATAGAATACTTCACTCAGCCTTAAAATAAATTTCACTGACTTCTACTCATCTGTCAATGCTGGCTACTGCCTGAGTTTATATAAAAAAACGAATCTGTAGCATGATGGCTGGAAACACAAATATTTAAATTCGTAGACTCTTTGGAGAGTCTATTGCTGCCTTTGACTCTGTGATGTTTCTCTAAATTCTTTGGAACAAAGTCTCAGCCTCCATCTCTTTCGAAGGAGGGATTTGCACTAAAACCAATATTCCTAGCCCATGCTCATCAGGGTCAGAGGCTGCCTTTTCCTCTAAGATGCCTCAATATTCACAATCATTTCACAACTTAATTGGGCCGGTTTCCCTAAATTCAAACGCAGAAAGTCCCATAGAACTTGCTTTGTTTAACAAAGAAGGCTTTCTTTCCCAAACCCCTCTGGCTTTGGTGACTTGGAAAATCTTATTAGCCAGATGAAAAAAAAAAAAAAATCCACCACCAATTCCCGGACTCGAATAGCTATTTGGAGGCTTGTGAGGAGCAAGAACCCAATTAAGCAGCTCAGCTGCAGAGGCCTGAGTGTAGCGTGGCGGACCCGGGGCGCCCTCGCACGCTCCCTTCGACTCTGCCTGGCTGAGCTGCCTTTAAGCTCTCTGTCAGAATGGCATGGGTCTGAGTGATTCGTTTCCCAACCACAAGGCACTAGCAGAGGGTGAAGCTAATGCAGGCTTCGGGTAGCCGGATCAGGGAGCTATGACTCTGGTATCTAAACAGGGATTTGGATGGAGCAGAGGCAGGCTTAAAACAACTTTCTCATAACAAAACAGAATGGCTAAACGGAGCTGCAAAAGCATTTTCTCTGACCCTTTTGTCCTAAGTTTCAAAAGGAGCAAATATGTTTTACTTTATTCGCTTGACCTCTTATCTAAGAAAATAATCCTTAACCTCCACGAATAGTGCTGACAAATCTTTTCTAGGTCTGGTGGTGTGTTTGAAAGAAATGAAGCCCAGGTGGTGGCTGAATCAGCAGAGGAATTTTAGGATGCCTCTGTCCAGAGGACCCACGAGAGCCAGGAGGCATTTCCTGGGTAGAGGACAACATATACACACAGGAAGGACCCGGAATATTGAAATTCAAGGTCCAACAGACTGAGGATAGAGAATAGTCAATTAAAACGATCAGTGATTCGTACATGATAGTATAATCTTTAAAAACATAACAAGCTATTTTAGAAGCAGGACCACACAATAATTTGTTAAAACCGAAGTTTTGTGAAAGTAAGAGTTTCAATAACTTGATTAAATCAAAGTCCATTTCTCATCCACATTGTTTCTCAGCTAAAAAAAAAATGAGTAAATAGTAGTTATTTGGTAACTTGTAGATTTGGAGAATCCAAATTTTTATAATTTTTGAGTCTAATTATGCATTTTATTTCAATTTATTATATTTTGTAAAAAAATTTCTGTCCTGAATGAACTCATAAGTAATTTCTGTGTATGTATTCTGTCTTCTGACCTGAACTTTTAGCATCTATTAGGTGTCAAATAAACTATTAGGTGCCCTGAGACAGAACTGGTCTTTTGGTGGTGGGTATTTTGTTTTGTTTTGTTTATTCCTCAAAGGGATTACAATTTATTTAGGGAAAATGAGTCTAAACATGGAACTATTAAGAAAATGTACAGGCCGATAGAATTTCCTCTTACATTTTAATATAGTTCAAGGCTCTATCCTTGGCCTTTTGTTTACTCATTTACCCACTGTCTGAAGAATCTCACATGTACCCCTGGATGTCTATTTCACTATCTCCCTCCCCAAATTTCCTTTTGACATACAGATGTTTATTTTGAATTCCCTCCAAGAAATCACACCTGAGTTTTCCACAAATGAAAACTCAAACTCAACTTTTTCAAATCTTTCTGATCATTTTCGCCACAAGCCTGTTCCTACTCAGTTCCCACTTATCATCACGATGGCACTGGATGCACCCAGCTGACCTAGAACATATGGGAATTATTCTGGACTCTTGTCTCTACTAAACTACTATCTCTATGAATGTCCTCTCTGCTCTTACCATGTTTATTTTAGTCCCTTAGCAGCTCTTATTGCATCCATGCCAATGGGTTAAATTACCATCTAAATACTAAGACTTCCCAAATCTTTGCTTCCAGTCCAGATCTGGAGATACATAGATATATCTATTTATATACCCAAAGTATTAGTCTCCTATTTTTGGACATTTCACACACAATTTCTGGCAGAGGCTGCTAATTGTCTACCCAATATTCCTAACTATGAAGACCTCAGTTTTGGTCAAGGTGACAATATTTCCAAAATACTTTATCAGATTTCTTTTCAAGAAAGGGGATGATAACCAGTTCTGGCCAATGAGATGTAAGTGAAAGTCATTTGATGGAACTTCTGATAACAATTATTTATTTGTTTATTTTGAGACAGGTTCGTTCTTTTTTGCCTAGGCTGGAATGTAGGGCTCAGTCATGGCTCACTACAGCCTCAGACTCCTGGGCTCAAGTGATCCTCCAACCTCAACCTCCCAAAGTTGTGAGATTACAAGTATGAGCCACTGCACCTGGCTATTTTTTTTAATTTTGTATAGAGATGGAGTCTCAATATGTTGCCCAGGCCGGCCTTGAACTCCTGGCCTCAAGAAATCCTTCTGCCTTGGCCTCCCAAAGCTCTGGGATAAGGAGTGTGAGCCACCATGCTGGCCACTGAAAAGAATTTATGAAGGACAAACTTGGTTGGATGCATCTCAGTCTTTTGCTGTGTGCCATCTTTACTATTCCCCCTTCTTTCCGTCTATAACCAGTCTATGGGATGTATACAATTTGTGACATCATTAAAGTAAAATGATAATTTTTGTCTCTCACTACCCTTATAAAATTTGTCAATGGGGCAAGCTTTTCCTACATTTTATTTCCCAGTGAATGGCATCATAATTTACCCAATTATTTAATATCTACAACTTGTTCATCACTGTTTGATTTCTCCTTCTTTCCCAACTCCTCTTTCCCTGTACAATCAGTTTGCAAATTCTGTTACAGCTTCTTCCTAAATGGCTTTTGAATCATTCTTCCACCCTCCCCTATTTCCATTGCCTCCTCCCCAGTGGTGCCAATACACTCACCTCTTACCTAGATGACAGCCACATGCCCCAAACGGCAATCCTTGCTTCCAGTTCTTCCAAATTCAATCCTATGGCTGTTGTACAGTCAGAAAAGAAATTTCCTAACCTGTCATTCAGATCAAGCCATGCACCTGCTTAAAATCCTATAATGACTTCTCATGGCCTGCAGGCTAAACCTGAAAATCTGTACAAATTTTCCAAGACCTTTCATGATTTGAGAGAGCAGAGAAAGGAGACAGGCTTTGGACTTTTATGACGGGCAGATTATGGGGCCAGGACAAGTGTTCTAGTGTGTGGGCAGGGGCTTGCATGGTTCAACCTCCTTCCAGCATCAAAGGAGGGAGCACTCAGGCTTTCTCATTAAATTGCTCAGATATGGGGAGAAAGGAGAAGCAGGAGGAGATGGGGTTACAAGCTATCAGTAGCTGAACAAAAAGTAATAGAGTCAGACTCTATCACACAGAATTAATGGTGAACTCCAAACGTAGGTCAAGGCAACTACTGACTCAGTGCTACTGTCTGCAATATTTCTATGAAATAATTTCCATTATAGCTGCAAATATAATATTGGGTCTTATCTTGGTGCTTCAGGAGAAGAGGTTCAGGAAAAAAATGTTTTGCATACAGAGTGGTTAATAGGACGGAAGATGAAAGACAGAAAGAGAGGAGGGTGCAGAAAGAGAATTTCCACAATAGTTGAATTTGTAAACAAAAAGTTTAAAGTCAGACAACTATGCTGTATCTTTCTAGTGCTCACAAGGACTGTTGCTTCTCCTTTCCTTTTGGTCATCGTCTCCTTAGATTGAGACATGACCACATGAGCGGACATGACTGTCACACTTAAAAGGCTATGAGAGATGCTCGATGTTTTGTTTCCCTTTCATGGCAAACACCAAAGATATGTATTGACATGGAGTATCATATGACAGTGGAGTGTTCCTAAACCTGACCCTGAAGTGATTACAGGGGCCTGAGGTCCCCTGCTGAGGTACACAAAAGAGAAAAGAAAAAAAAATTTTAAACAAAAATAATTGGAGTTGTTTGATATTTCAATGTTCAAAGTAAAGGATGATAAATCCATGGTACTCACTAGCCCATAGCAATTCCAGAATTTCTCTGTCAGATGGAGTGAAGGCTGGCTAGAATGTGGGGATTCCTTGATGAAACCCAAAATCTGCTTCCTGGGAGGAACCACTTTATTGATTGTTCTCCATGGGCCCTTCCTCCACCTTCAGAGAGACTTCTGCCTTTTCAGGTTTTTTTTTTCTTTCTTTTTTCTTTTTTTTCCATATGTAGGTGGGGATTGTGAAGCATGCCCTCATTAGAAGATGTGTAAACATTGAAGCTGCCTCCTATTTATGGGAGATTGGGGGAGGGAGGAGACAGGGACAAGGGTTAATTCAAAACTCAAACAGTAAAAGGCATTTCTAATCCAGTCTTGTGATATATTTGACAATCCAGTTCCCTCAAAAATTTAGAAAGGTTCTGACCTGTTTGCTTGTGGTCAGTTTCATATGCTAATAACCACACCTACCATTTTTTTTTCTTCTGCAGTGCAGTGGCATGATCTTGGCTCACTGCAACATCTGCCTTCTGGGTTCAAGTGATTCTCCTGCCTCAGCCTCCCAAGTTGCTGGGATTACAGGCGCCCGCCACCATGCCTAGCTAATTTTTGTATTTTGTAGAGATGAGGTTTCATCCATGGCAGCCTTCCAAAGTGCTGGGATTACAGGTGTGAGCCACCATGCCCAGTCCACACTTGCCATTTTTTAGGACGTAATCCTCAAATCCACTTTATGTATTTGCTCTATCAACTCCACACTTCTCTCATGCAACTTTACAGCCCGTGGATCAGGATATCCCCCCAAGAGCCCACATCACTAGGGCCTTGGGTCCAAAACACAGAGCTGTGTGGAGTTTCAGCAGAGAAGCTGCTCAAGTACACACAGAGCCAAGGATTTTTTACATACTCCAGGCCTGGGATCCCCAGCAAGGAGGGAGATTCGTCCATACATATCTCTAGGAAGGGGGCTGAATCCAGGGAACCAAGCGGCATTGTTCTGCAGGCCTCACTTTCACAGCATGTCACAGGTTAAGACACATTGGCTTGGGATTCCTGTCAACCGATAGCAACAGACTGGAGTCTGCCTGATATGGGATGGAATTCTTGTGGGGAGGGGTGGCTGCCATCTCTGTGATTTAGTCAACTCAGCCTTTCCAGCCTGCTGATTTTGGAGAGTTCAAATGGCCCAGACAAGTAAAGGTCTCCTCCAATGCAGTACAGCTGCTTTGCCAGATCATGGCCAGATCAATTCTTTAAACAGGCCCCTGATACATTCGTCCTCATTGGATAGGGCTGCCCTGTGGGGGCTTCAGCCATTCTAGCCAAGGTTCTACAGGCAGAGCTCTCATCTCTCCCTGGAACAAAGCTCCTGGAGGCAGGGGCAGCTGCAATCCTGCATTGTGTGGGGACCCTTTTTTGTCCAGATCATTTGTATTCTCCTGTGCCGACAGGCTGGAACAGCTGAGTCAACTGAACCACAGAAATGGCAGCTGTAACCATGGAATATTACTCAGCCATAAAAAAAGCAAAATAATGGCAATAGCAGCAACTTGGATGGAATTGGAGACCATTATTCTAAGTGAACTGGGGAATAGAAAACCAAACATCTTATGTTCTCACTCGTAAGTGGGGGCTAAGCTATGAGAATGGAAGGGTGTAAGAGTGATACAATGAACTTTTGGGACTTAGATGAAAGGGTGGGAGGGAGATGAGGAATAAAAGATGATGCATTGGGTACAGTGTACACTGCTCAGGTGATGGGGGGACCAAAATCTCAGAAATCACCACTAAAGAACTTATTCATATAACCAAATACCACCTGTTCCCCAAAAACCTACTGAAATTTTAAAAAAGAAAATGTGGTACATATAAACTATGGAATGACATTCTGCCATAAAAAGGATTAAAATAATGACATTCAGAGCAATCTGGATGGAGTTGGTGACCATTCTTCTAAGTAAAGTAACTCAGGAATGGAAAACCAAACATCGTATGTTCTCAATCGTTAAGTGGGAGCTAAGCTATGAGGAAACAAAGAATGATACAATGAACTTTGGGGACCTGAGGAAGAGGGTGGGAAGGTGGTGAGGAATTAAACCCTACATATTGGGTGCATTGTGCACTGCTCAGGTGATGGGTACACCAAAATTTCAGAAATCACCACGAAAGAACTTTCACATTTAACCAAATACCACCTATTTCCCAAAAACCTATTTAGATAAACGAAAAGTAAATAAATAAATAAATAAGTAATAGATTTGTATATGGTGTGAGTTAGGGGCTGAAGATCATCTTCTCCATGTAGACATCTAATTGTTCTAAAACCTTTTAATGGAAATATTTTATTTCCCTTATTGAGTTTCTTTGGCACATTGTCAAATAAGTGTGACCACAAAGTATGGGTATATTTCTATATTCTGTTTATGCATAAGTCCTCCAATATTTTTTCTGTTTCAAAATTATTTTGTTTCCACTAGATCCTTTCATTTCCATACATATTTTACATTAGCTTATGAATTTCCATTTAAAAAGCCTACTGATATTTTGATTGGTATTTTTTAAAATCTATTCATCAATATTAGGCAATGAGTATATTCAGTTTACCATTTCACAAACATGGTATATGTACATAGTTATTTAAATGTTTATGCCTGATAATCCAATATCATAATTTCCTACTGATTTATTTCTACTTTATGTTTTTCTGCTGTGCTTTGGTTAATTATTATCTTCTTCTATGCCTGATTATTTTTGTTTGAGTATATATATTGTGTTGGAAAAAATAGAATGGAGTTTTAAGGTGTTCTACGATGTTCCATTAATAATAATAGGATTTACTTTTGCTTCAGGTAGACAACTAAACTAGAGACAGATTATATTAATCTAATAGATATTTAGAATACTCAAATTTGTTTCAGTCCTTGTGAGAACTCTTCTTTCCGTTTTACCATTACTTCTAAGATGTAGCCTTTAAGATAGTAAGTGAAAACCTGGCATTTTTACCAGGGTCTTTTCTTCATGGATTCTAAACTCCAAATTTTGTCTTTCTGCCTCACTGTATCTGCCAAAGACCTGCTCTGCCTCTTAGCCATTCACATGCAACTTTTTGTTTTGAAACTGGCAATTATTTGATTTCCCTCTTCTTTTAAATCTTGATCTCGAAATTATCATTACATTGACAGATTTCTGGTCCTTTCAAGCAGATTTTTAAAAGTATTTTGTCCATGTTTTGACTTGTATTCTGCCTGATTGTTGATCTGAAACAGCCTACACTGCTATCACTCTCAGTGGATTCCTCTTTGTAGGTATTTAGTAGGGATTTTGGAGAAACTTTGTCATGTGCTATCATCAAGGTCAATTTTACACTTTAGGACATGATTTTTGAAGGAGAAACCTTAGAACTTTTTATTCTAACCTGTTAATTTCATAAACGTTAATTAGGGTAAAAATTGAAAATATTTCAAACTTTTACATATATTAAGAAAATGCTGTTAGGTTCTTACTAGCACTTACTAGCAATCTTTTAACTAGGAAATATATTTATTTCTGTTTCCAGGCATGCTTTTGTATTTTCTTCTGCAATAGTAAGTTGTGGTAAGAACTGTACTGTTGACAGAATGAGTAGAAGGTATCTCTCAGAGACTCGTAATCTTTCAGATCAATTTCATTAACTTTCCTCAGACAAAGCAGAACAAAAACCAGATTTCTTAGCCATGACTGGCTAACAGGTTTATATGGTAAAAATTTTACTGAATATCTGGTAAAGGTTCTTGTTATTCCAAACCTGTTGTTGCTACTGCATAAACTTTATTTTTCCTTAAAAGTCTCTAACTTAAAATGCTTCTCCATTTTTTTGATGTTCTGTGTTGCTTTATTTGGGACCCTTTCCTTTCCTTACTTACAGCCTCATGAAACCTAATCTCTGACACTCACCACTTGGCATGTGGCCTAATCAAGCTTTCTTTACTTCAAACCAGTTATTTCATCCTTGTAATTAGTAGAAATTTACCCCAGATTCTGGCAAAGGGCTGTTTGTAAGTTATAGTGTTCTCTGTTGTTATGAGTGTTTATGCTTTTCTGGGTTTTTAATAGGTAATTTAGTAGAAAGAAGAAGGAGCTGTTTTAAAATATATATATATCTTTAATCAATATTGTTGATATAAAAAGGAAAGATGATTAGATTAAAAGAAATGACCCACTGTGGCCCAAATTATAGCATATTTTATAGACAATTATCTCCATTTGTTTAGGAAAAAATGGTCACTACTGGAGAGCAAATAGCTTGCTATTTTCTAGGTTGCGGTGAAGTGGACTACACTGCCCTCTAAAATAACATGCTGCAGAGGTCCACCTCTGGAGTTGAACAACAGATCCGTCTTTAAAGGTCAAATGTCACACTCAGGATATGTTCTATGATCTTCCTAAGGCAATGCTGCCTTAGAAACTAAGTAAAGTTCTGTTGCCTTTAAAGTATAAATAGAGGCTCAAGATTCTGTAAATAGAAGATGAATAAACCAGCTAGGGAAAAAAGAAAGTTTGCCAAATAACACCACTAGGCCAACTCGGAGAGATGGAAGCCCTTGCTGTTATTTATCCACACCCATTCCGTGTGTCACTTACTTTGTCATCAACAACAGTATGACTTTTCTAAATCCCATTGTAATTAGTAGTTAAAAAACGCAGGCATTTCTTAGTAAATAAAAATTTCATATTTAAAGGGTTTTTCAGTGAGGCATTTCCAATCTATAACAAATGACTTACGACAAATTCTAATGATGTTTCTTGTCATGGCAGCAACCATTTAGAGAGAGGGCCAATATATGTGTCCAGGGTTGCAATGCCATGAGGGATAAAGTCTGGAAGCTGGACTGTAGCCACTGGACCTAAAGCAGGTCCCTCACTAACCGCTCTTGGAACATTTTCGCCAGCATGGGTTCAAAAACTTCCTAATGACCAGAACCACGAATTAGAACAGCACTAAGCATAAATGCCTTTCTCTTAGATTTAATGTCTTAAGTGTTCTAAAAGTTCGGAATGATGCCTAAAATTAACATATTGATCAATATTTTAATTAAGACATGGAAGGTATCTCTCAAAATGCAAATATTTTCTGGGAGAAGATAATAGATAATGCTGAGCATTAATAATCTATTGAAATAATTTTTTGGAGATCAGATAATGATTCATTTAGCAGAGCCCTGAGGAAATGAGAATTAAATATGTAGTTTAGATAAGAAAGAAGTGTTGCACGAGTTTGAGTACTAAGGCTGAAAGCAAGGATTTCTACTTGATATAGAATTAATTTGCTTACTGATGTATCTTTGGTAAATGGTCCCAGTCTTTTCTGTTTCTTTTTCATATTTACACACTTTCTTCTAACCAAAAAATCATGGGATAGGCCAATAGTTATAATGCCATGGAGTTAAAAACCAGGAACAGAGAGCCAAGCGGGAATCACAAAGGTCTTGGATATTTCCTGGAGTCCCAGTCTTATAAATATAGAAAGTGATGGCCGAGAATTGTTCTCTTGGAATGCTGAATGCGGCAGCCCTGTTCAGAAGTGCACGCTTATACCCAAAGGTGACTGTACACATATGTGGTCTAAAACCTGTCTCCAAAGACGAGTCTACTGGAGAAACTGAGGTGGCTTGACATGTACCCACAAGTTCGTGGCACACTAACTGGAGGAGTGGTTACAGATGTGGCATCAGAGAGGGATGAATATGGGAATCATGGAGAAAGCTTTAAAGCCCTGAGAGATAAGGTAAGTGTTGGGCAGAAAAAGGGGACCAAATGACAACCAAGATGAACTATGCAACTTTATGGTTTTGTGATGGCTGGATAACAACCTAAATGTACACACTGCCTATTGCCCACTGAATACTCAGTCAATAGCTGAGAGGCAAAACTGATGTTTGTGGAGTTCTACTTTAAACTTTACTTAATATGTTAGAGGTTTGTCATTCAAAGATAATCATTTAAAAATATCCTAACTGGAAAACAACTTAATCTCAGTTTTAAAACTGAACTTTCTCTTAAAATTCTAGCTATTCAACCAAATAGGCATACTCAAAGGTTCATGCAATAACTTTCTTTGAGGTTTCTACCCTGAGAGTCTGCGTTAACTTCTAAGATATTTTCCACGTCTAAAGTTGTATGTGCATTAGAGGTAAATTTATAAATCATCAGAATCAGAATCACACTGCTGGTTAGAAAGAACCTCAGAATCAGGTGAGGAGTCCACCTGTACCTGATGATTTGATCTGATCCACATTTGGATTACTTAGTGTTGGGGGACTCATCTCATTCCATGTCTTCAGAGGGTAAGCTTCACTCTAAGGAAGCTATGCTTTGTTTATGGTATCCATTCATTGGTCTTAGGGGTTTTATAAGACAGGTTTTATAAAGACAATTTGATACCTTTATAAAGACAAATGTTAAAAATTTTTGAGTCTTTCCTTAGATTAAAAAGACATGGGTATAGTTTCGAGTCTTTTTTTATCCATCAGATTTTCCTTCTAATAAATTATACTTTTCATATATTGAACACAACTGGACAGTTTTTTCAAACATCCTAAGGCTTGGTATACAGGAGTACAACTACAAAACTGAAGTGACTTTTAAAATATAGTCATTTTAAAGGTAATAATTACTTCAAGATTATGAATTCATGAGCAAAAATAGTCCTGGTTGTTATAGGTAATATTTAATAAATTTAAAGCAGAAGAGCTTATTTATTTATTCAGTAAATAGATATTCTTTCTGCCAAGCCCTGTGCCTTGTCTTGAAGATACAGTGGGGAAAAAGGCATAGTTACATCCTCAAGAATCTATTTTTGAAAAAAAGATAGGATAACAGGATCAAGATATTAGAGTACATCATGTTAAAGTCTACAAAGAAAAAGTGCAGTTCTACGGGAAAGAGGAAAGCCGTCTAAAAAAGTCATAGAGGTAAGGAAGAGAGGTAAGGGAAGATTGTGTAGGATTTAACCTGATGAAGGTGGCCATTATGTTGTGTTGGGCAGAAGTGAATCATGTGGAAGAAATCTCCCAAAAAGAGGGGTTATTGAGATAAAGTTTGAAAATGAGAGAAATGGCATGTTAAGAAAACTTAACACATAACCTGAATTGGGAGTTTGGGGAAGGAGGGGAGAAAGGGGAGATGAGGATGAGGAGAAGGAAACGGAAAGAGAAGAGAGTTAAGAGTGGAAATGAAGAAAAGTTGAGGACTGGGATGAAGAGTTGTAAGTAAGGTCATGCTATGACAGTTTTGTAAACCATGTTAAGGACTTCAGACTTCGTCTTAAGGGCAGTGAGGGAGCACTGAAAGGTATTAAAAGGACTTACCTTTGAGAAAGATTGCATTGGTTGAAAAGGATCCAGACTGGATACAGGCACATGGATCAGGAAACTGTAGGAACAATCTAGGCATGGAATGATGATGTTCTGAACCAAAGGTTGCCAGCCACAAGATGGACAGGTTGGGAAAATTCTCAGTGTGATATGAAGAAGATGAATGGCATTTTTCTCCCCTAGGTGGTGGGAGAAAAACAAAAGTGTCTCAACGTTGACATACAGGTTTCTGCTTAGGCAGCCGGATGCACAAAGTGCCATTGATCTGGGCAGGGGGGCAGTGCTGCAGGGGAAGGATCCAGAGGTGGTTTTGCTTGTAGTTTTTAAGTTTGATATGTTTTGAGGAAATCTAAGTGAAAATATATAGGAGTAGTTTAACTATTGGAGTCCAAAGCTCAGGAGAGAGTTTTGGGGTGGAGACATTTCTGATTCATCAACTTTTGAGTAGAAAGCAAAGCCCCATGTGTGGATCTCATTGCCCAGGAAGAGTATGAAAGAGTGAGGTGACCAGGAGCCCACAGAGGGATCCCTAGGAGGAGGTGGTCAGAGAAAGGGGAATCTTCAGAAGACTCTAAGAAAGCCAGTTAGTGAACTAAAGAATAATGTGCCCCCAAATGAAAGAGGCATTAGCTAAGACGTGGGAGGGCATGACACTCCAACTGCATCTCCACCAGCAGCATCTGGGTGGCTCCAGCTCCCACTGCAGGGCCTCCTGGGACTCTAGGTCCCAAAGCATGTTCCTGGCAGCTAGTCTTGACTACCTGGGATGTGAGAAGCTTCCTGCTATTGATAATCTTTGATCATGTCATCTTCCTTTGTTTGGTCTTTTGGCTTTTCTATCACTTGTGTCACCAATCCCAGGAATTAAATCCGCTCTATGGGAAAGATTAAAATAGTATCTTCTTTCCTGGATGGACCATGACTGGCAAAGAGGTTCACACTCACAGCACCTCTCCCACTCCCTCTCCTCCTCCTAACTCTCAAGATAGTTATTTATTTTGTTTTGTTTTGTGGCCTTTCACTTACACTAACTAGGAGCAAGAAGTGCTAGAAACCTAACTGGAAGGTCGGGTTCCCACAAAAAGTTAAAACCCAGAGTTTCAGAATCAGCCTGAAAGTTTTAGTTATAACAAAAACAGCCACTACATTTTAGCCCTTGTGAGTTCAGCATTTCCTGGCTACATTGCTCAATTCCCACAAAACAATCTCCATGTACTCTTCGTAGCAGAGGCAATGCGTATCTCATTCCTTTCTTGGCTCCCCAGTTCTGTAGAATCCTACATGCCTGTTGGAAATACACTGAGGAATAATGACTTTATGTTCATGACTTTATGTTTATGTTCATGAATAGTGACTTTGTGTTCATGCACATCTTTGTGCATTTGAAAATTCCTGCCAAGTGTTTGGGGCTATGTGGTGTGCTGATTTACACTGAGGCACCAGAGAAGGGTAACTTTTTCTTCTATTTCAAAGCCTAAAAGGAAGAAGATACATTCTTCCAAATAAGGGGTTCAGTTCTTAAATACAGTATCAATCTGGGGCCCACAGTAAGTGCAGGGAGGCCTTTTTTTTTCCGATTATTTTTTATTCGTTGTTTTTCCAATGGGACAGCTATACAAGGTGGAAAGCCATAATTCCTCCCCAGTATAATTGTCAGCACCATTCTCTGAGGCCCCTGGGTTACAACACCCACACCCTGGCAGTGCAGTCTCCAGCCTTCCTGTTTGCCAGCATTGGTCGTATTATGGCTTGTGTGCCAGGGGCACCCTTTTCTAATTCTCTTTTAGGAGGAAATAATAAAAGGATTGGAGGATACTCATTCAGCGGCTTGCAGAAAAGACCTCAAAAACCTATTTATTATGCTGCGGTCTACAGGGAATTTGCTTCTGGGGTTTGATTTCAACTAGATAAACTAACTAATGAAGGAAAATAAGTTTCAGAATCAAAGCTCCTCCTTCTCATTACTACCAGTCTGAGAAATGTTTATAAACTCTCTCTAGTGCATCTGACCTTTAAGTAGGGTCCCTGTGGTGTTCTCTCTCTCTCTCTCCCCCCCACCCCCCGTCACTCACTCACTGACTCCTTCTTTCCTTCTTACTTAACCCCTTTACTCTCCCTTCCTCTATTCCCATCATATTCAATGAGTTATTTTGTTATTCTTTATTCCTTTTCTCTTCTCTTTGGCTCTAATCTCTTATTCTCCTTGTTCCCTTTCAATTCTAAGGTCAAAAAATTAACTTTGCTCTTAGAGACCAGTAGTGCCTTAAGGTGACTCTTTTCTATTAGAAGCTCTTTTTAGCAATTTTCCCCTCTTCTTTTTGTGGTGGTCTTCTAGTTTCTCTCCACAATTTGCTGTGACCTCTTCACTGTGTTTCTTCCTTCAGCATCTCCCTGGTACCATGACAGTGGCTCATATTAGAAAAGAGTATGATAATCTTTCTTGAACTTGTCCCATTGTATTTCATACTAGAGCTTGTGTGTTTCCTTAGAGAAAGAATGTGTACGGTTATCATAGGTTGAGTTGGCTGAGTAGGTTGTTGTGATTAGGACCCCAATGTATTCATACATCTCTGTATGCATGACATTTTTCATGGTGACTTTTCTGCTTCTCTTTTAAGTGGTGAAGCCTATTTCTCTACTCCTTGACCAATGACTTGTTTTGGCCAATGCAACAAGTGCAAAAGTAATCCAGACAGAGGCTTGAAAGTACCTGCCCTTTGGGGCTTGCTCTCTTGCTGTCAGTAGCCTTCTGCCACTAGGTGACTAGCCCAGGATGGTGGGCTGCAGGGTGAGGGCCTGGTGGTGAGGGCTGAGCAGCCAACCCATCTGAGGTTCCAGATAAGAGGTACCTGGAGAATTGTGACATGAATGCTCAAGGGCGTTTTGTGCCCTTTCAGCTTTCTCTTCCTTTAAGAGGATATTTGGGGAAAGTTAAAAATAAGAAAACTTTAAAAATACTATTTAGAATCATTTCTCAGTGAAATTACATTTTTAATTTCTTGTTGATAGATTTCACTTTAAAATCTTCTTGCGGTTCCAGGAGCAGAGTAACCAACAGGATATTTGCATATAAGCCCACTTTTGCTTTTCAATAGCGCCTAAAATCATGAAAATGCTATTTCTTGTTTGAATTTACTACGTTTTGGAGAGGGTCACTAGGCAGCACAATTTAATAGTGTCTAAATGAGACAACTCATGTAAAATACAAGGCACAGTGTCAGGCAGATACTGGATGTTCCATGCTTGTTTGTTGAATAAAAGCAAGACTATTTAACTCATTCTTGAAATAAAGTGAAATATTTTTCAAAATTTGAAATCTTCTTACATGGAACTATAGTGCATCTACATTTACTTCATATCTTTTTCTTAATCCTGATGTTAATTTTGCATACGCCTATTTTTAGACACTCGTTGAAGGCATAATTGCAAAAGGGTGGAACTAGGGATGGAAAAGAAAGGAAACGGCAGAAAACAAAGTAGGAGAAAGTTTTTACACTCTTGGCTCAGCTACAGAAAGTGGGTGTAAAATAATGTTGGCCTTAAAACTACTCGGGAATGGGTCGCAGTGAAGAAACTGATAGATGTTTTAGAAGAATCAGGTACCTCTGCTGTCTTTTCATGTAGACCTGAGGTAGCATTAAGGCTGTGTTTAACTTCTGTATTTGTGAGAGCGGCTGAGAAATACCTACTTAGCTCTGGCAATATGACTGAGTTAAATAAACATTTCCCAGACTGTTCATATCTCAAGCTCCCAAGTTAACTGCAATTTGAGACCTTAAAGGCATGTTTCAACAGTTCATAATTATAAAGCACTGAACATTTGAGTGGAAGACCAAGAACAACAACAAAAGAAAATATCAATCAAATGCCTTTTTTCAATATGTAGATCAGCAAAATGAATTACAAGCATTTCATTTACACTTCAAAGATAGAAGATCTTGAAATACCTCAATCACATGAAACAGAGGTTGGCAAACTACAACCTGCAGAACAAATCTGGCCTGCCACCTGTTTTGGTAAATAAAGCTTTATTGGAACACAAACATGCCCATTAATTTGCATATTGTCTATGGCTGGTTTTGAGCTACGCTAGTAATTCAGACACAGACCAGATGGCCCGCAAAGCCTAAAATATTTACTGTCTGCTCCTTTAAAGAAAATGTTTTTCTAGCCTCTGACATAGAATAAGGTAAGTGGAAACTGTATGCATGTATCTCTATGACTACCAGTCACTCAAGTTGTGTAAAATGTCAATGGCATTCTCTTTATATTACCTTTGCTATTTTGGCTATTTCATTTGGTGACCTTGTATTGGGTTTTCTGGCTTGAATATAAGACTCAGTTATATCTAGGCAGGGAAAGTGAGAGCTCTAGAAGCCCATTTTCATGGGGAGTAGGAGCACCTTTGGAGAACTTCATCTGGGGCAAGACCAAGTCAGGAACACAGGGTTCACCTCAGTAGCAATATGTTGGCTGCACCAAGGGGCATTTCTGAGTACAGTTCAGTTTTAGTTATTGAAATTTGTTTTCCAATCACAACTTCATCAAACTTACCTTTTCATCCTCATGAAATCAGGAACCAAAATTATTCTGAGTTATTTCACAGAAGTATCTTTAAGAAATCAGTCATATGCAGTGCTGCTTTGGGATCCCTTTGAAGGGGCATAAACACACACAAATGAAAGGGAAAGAGGCGTCTCTCCCTTCAGTGCTACGCAATAAACGTTATGCATTTGTAGCAATGTGTTGACTCTGGTGAGGTTTTGGTATCAAGGAATGTGGTGACCAAGATGGTGGATATAAGCAGAGGGCAGAGTGCATACTTAGTGAGGCTTGGTTGAACAGAAAGGTTGAATAGAAGCACGGGCCCTTGGAGCTTGGGCTACAGTATAAGAAGTGCAGAGAAAACTTTGGTTCCAGCAGAGTGGCCCCGAGGGCTAGAGACTTGGCAGAGCTGAATGACATTTAGACACTATCACTCAGCACTCAAGCTTCAGCCAACTTTCTGAGTTACCCCTGACCACACCAGAGTGAAAGAGATAAATATTTTGTTCTTATCTGGAAAAATAATCCAGAATTATTTTTCCTTTTGTTTAAAAGTAGCTGAGGGAATCAGAGTAGATAGGAATCAGAGAATTGCTCTTGTGCCAGCAGGAATATAAGGAGAAGAGAATGTGGATCCGATTAGCTCTTCCTCCTAACCTCAAGCCACGAGTTTGTTCTTCCCCGGGAAGTGACGTTTAGGCCCATGTCCTTTATCTTTACAGGTTTGTGAAGAGCCAGTGCAAAATGCCCTTCACCACAGCAGATTCTGAGGCCAATCTCCGAAACTGTACAGGAGAGAGAGACCAGCTGCTGAGAAAATACGGGTCTCTTTCGAAATCAAAGAAAGAAAGTTTTTCCCTTACTTCCATCATGTCACTTAATTTTTCATAGTCTAAGCTAAAAAGTAACACTTTTTATAGAGAGATTCTTTCAGGAAAGGAGCCTTATGACTTTTGTTTTCAAGAAATATTTCTTCTATAACAGGTGTAATGTGTTTTCTGGAGGAATGGCTTATATGTAAGAATGATACTTCGCCTATAGACCATTATAAAATTTCCTCAAGTTCATCACAGAAATAAAATAAAAGCTAGGGATGATGGAGATCCAGCTCCACAAAAAGGAGTCTTCATGGTCAAATATGTTAGGGAAATGCTGAATTTGAAAAAAAAAATAAAATAAGTGGTTTATTACATCAGAACTTCTGAGGTTCTTAAACATACCAGTATGTGAAATGCAGTTTCATGTGAGTGATATAATTTGAAGCATTACCCAAATGTATTTGACCACTAGAACCCTTTTATGTACCATAATGTTACACAAAGTACATTCATTCTTTTCATGTTTTAGAAATCTCAATTTATTATGGGATAGGAATTTGCTTAGGATGGTAGTAACCTGGGAATATGCATTGTATCAGACAGAATTCTTAGGGCTGAGAGTGATAAAAAATTCAATGCAAAATAGCTTAGATAAAAACAAAATGCTCTTCTTATGTTGCTGAGAAGCTGGGGTGTGTGATTCATGCCCCCTCAGTCACTTCTCTCTCTCCCATTACATCTTTCAGATCTGCTTTTGTTTTTGTTTGATTTTGGTTTGTTATTTTGGTTTTGTTTTGTCTCCCCAAGATAGGCTCTTTGTACAAGGTGGAAGGAAAGACTTCTTCTTTTCTGAGAATCTCAGCAAAATTCAGAAACAGCACTCACTGTCTAACTTTGGTGATGAATCATCTGCTAATCCAAAATCTGTGACAAGGTAATGCAGAATTATGATAGGTTAGGTTGAGGACATGTGTCCACCCCATGATGGAAGTGAAGAAGGAGTTATTTCATTCAATCTATATGGAATATGTTCTTAATAAGGGGAATATTTTAATGGAAGATACATGAAGAGATGTCAGGCAGGTAAGAAATCAACCAATGTCCACTTGGCCCGTTCATGCATAATTATGTCTGGTGGGATGCCTCCCTGCTCAGGGTTTTAACTTATTAATCCCATGTCACAGTCATTATCTTTGGTCAAGTAAATTCACTTGGAAGGAAACATGTTCTTGAAACATGTTGGAAATTCACTTAGAAGGAAACACCTATATTCTCCTTCATCTTGTACAAATTATTAACTCTGTAAACCGAAGAGTAAAAAGATCCTCTAAAAGAGTCATTTGCAAAGTGTGATCCTACAGCAGCAGCATTAACACCAGCTAGAAACTTGGTAGAAAGGCAAACAGTTGGACGTCACCCAGACCCACTGAAGCAAATCTCCAGAGTGGGACACAGTAAAGTGTTTTTTCAAGCCCTCTAGGTGATACTGAAGCACACTGAAGCTGAGAACCACAGTTATTTAGCGATAGTTCAGAATTACTTAACCATTGGTCACTTCAGAACCGCCAATGGAAGCTTTCTCTTAATAATCTGCATGAGGAACTCTTCTCAGTTCATTTTGATTCAACAGGTCCGGGATGGTGCTTGCTCATCTGTATTTTACTGGAGTTCCAGAAGTTTCACTGCATATTCAAGTTTAAGGACCACTGTTTGAAAAGAGCAAACTGTTTAGGGTAAGGCTGGTAGCTAAATTTCAACAGGACAGGCAGCCACCATAATTCAAGAACAGCCCATTAATTGGGATAGAATGGAAACTGACCCCAAGATTTGAAAGCAGCTGTAGCAGAAAGAACTCAAGCCAGGAAGGCTAATGAAATGTGATGACGATGAGAGAAGTCCTTTCAAAGAATGTAGTGTAACTGAGCAACACTCGGGAACTGAAGAAGAGAGAGGCTCCCACAACTCAGCAGTCCTAGACACATTTGGAAGTGGACAAGGCACAGAACAAAATAATGTTTGAGCAAAGCCATTAGGTAATCTTGCAAGGTCAAGAGGCAGGGGCCTAAGTGGCAACAGATTCTATCATCAGGCTACAGACAATATTCATACAGAAGTCTTCCAAAATATAGACATTTTCTGTTATTTTAGCCTTCCTGACACACGTGGAAAACAACTCACCAGCAGTGTCATCTTGGGATATGGAAAGCAAAGACACATAACACCCTTCAACAAGATTCTTGGCAGCATCGATAATCTCAACATGTATTAAAAATACCAGCAACAAATGCTTGATTTCCTGAGGGATAATTATGCAGAAAAAGGCGGCCAGCTGTTCACCCTATCCCAGAGGATGTGGGCTTAAGTGGCAATACAGGGGATGCAGTTCATCGTAAGGAGAGCCTTTCTGCCAGGAAAGTCTTGAGATGCAGACGTTAGAATGGATTATTGAGAAAGGCTGAGGAAGGCCAGAGGGAGCTGTCTCCTGGGGTGTGGCCCATTGCACTCAGAGCTCTTCTTGCTTTCCTAAGATAGTCCCTGGTATCTCTGCAAACTCCATTCAATGAAGCAGATGTGGAACAGTTTCTAATACGCGGATTGCCAAAACATCAAGGACTTGAGGGAATGAGGCAAACAGAGCCTGTTAGGTTTAAATAATCCTCTGACGGCCCCCCACCCGGGAACTCCCTAGCAATCCAAATTAGGGCATGCGTGCAAGCAGTCTACTCTTGAGTATTTAATAAGAGATGTTCTGTTTGGTGGATTTCTGTGGTCCTTCACTTCTCTTTTCCACCTGCTTTTAATCATTTCACTGCCTTTTAGAACTTCCGCCAAGTGCTGATGGATGGAAACTGGAGAGAGAAACTCAAGTCAGTTTTGCTATAGGTTAGCAGCTCTACTGTAGGAAGTGGCCTCCTAAACTCGGAGGGGCAAGAGCCTACTTAATAAACACAGTAAAGGAAATGCCATCTATTTGAAGTCTCTCCAGAAACAGTGTGGCGTAAGAAAGATCGCACAGGATTGACAGTTGGTCAACTTCATTCTCTTACAAATTGAATCTCTGTTCATAACTGATAAGACTGAGATAAAACCATTTACCTCGTGGGGGCCTGGTGAGAACGAAATAGGCTAATAAATGCTCAGTGTGCAGCACTGTCTCCCTGTGCTGTTAGTGCTGCTGAACCACAGAACCCTAGGCTCATCCTTTAAACAGAATCCTGAAAGACCCCAAGACTAGACCTAAGGGGAGGAAAAAGACATGAGAGATGAAAGAAGCAGTGAAAGGCAGAAACACAGGAGCTGAATCAACAGCACACAGGCTGTTGAGGCTGCTGCTGCATCTCTAAAGCTATGACCTACGACTGCTGCTACTACCATCAACCCTATTATTGGGAGTTTATTAAGGATTAGCTGTATGCCAAAGACTCAAGTATGTGGCCTCTGATCATCTAACAAGTAAGTGCAGATCCTGGATCAAAACAGAAATATGCCTGAATTCAAAGCCCATGCATTTGTTGTACCCTGGATGATGGTGGACAAAGACTGGATCCCAGTGAAGGAATGCAATGTGTTTCCAACTCTTTTTTAAAATGGTTTTTCTTTTAATTCCCCATGCGGATTCTCACTAAGTGCGGTTCCCTAAGCTTGCTCTTATTCCCCGTAACCTGACAGAGCCTGAATATACAACTTGAGTTCCTCAGTGTGTTTGCTTCCGTCCTCCATTTGATAGAGCAACCCTCTTAGGTAGAAACTGGTTTCTGGGCATCTCTACCCTAGCATGGTTGTTTAATACTATGAGTCTCCCTCTGCACAGTGCTTTAACTGCATCCCACAAATTTTGATATTTTTTGTTCCATTTTTCTACTTTCCTTTTGGATTTCCATCTGACTTATTATTTAGATGTATGTTGTTTACTTTTCAATAGTTTGGAGATTTTATTATTGTCTGCCTGTTACTGATTTCTAATTTAATTTCAGTATGGTTGGAAAATACGCTTTGTTTGATTTTATTTCTTTTAAATTGTTATTTTGTGACCAAGAATATAGTCTATGGTGATAAATGTCCATGTGTTCTTGAAACGTATGTGTATTCTGTTATTGTTGAACAGGACATTTCCTAAATATCAGTTGAATCCATGTGGCTGTGGTATTATTTTTGTTCCTGTTTTTTCTTGCTGATTTTATTTCTACCTTTTTACTAATTACTTAAAGAGATGTCAAAGTCTTTAACTATAATTTCTCCTTTTATTTGTGTTCCTTTCATTTTGAAGTTTTGTTGTTAGGTATAGGAATGCAAAGGATATTATATTTACTTGTGATTTTATCATTATGTAGTGTCTCTCTTTATCCCTAGTAATTTTCCTTGCTCTAAAGTGTACTTTATCTGATATTTATATAGCCACATAAGCTTTTTATCCATTACTATTTGCAGTTATGTTCTCCATTATTTTATCTTTACCCTAGCCATATCATTATTTATTTATTTATTTTAGAGAAGAAGTCTTACCTTGTTGCCCAGGCTGGCCTCAAACTCCTAGGCTCAAGTCATCCTCACACCTCAGCCTTCTGAGTAGTGGGGATTACATGTGCCAGTATGCCTAGTTCATCCATATCATTATTTTAAAATGGGCTTGTTTTAGATAGTTTATGGTTTAAATTTTATTTTTATTTATTATGACAATCTAAATCTTTCAATTGGTGTGGTTAGATCATCTATATTCCCTGTAACTCTTTGTATATTTGGATTTAGGTTTACCATTTTGGTTTTCGTATTGTTTGCTTCCTCTGTTTTACATTTCTCTTTTTCTCCTTAAAGCTTTCTCCTTGTTTGAATTTTTGAGTATTTCATTTGAATTTTTCTGTTCCATTTAGATTATATTTATTTGTATAGGTTTTTAAAGTGGTTTCATTGCAAATTATAATATACAAACTTAACTTTTTACAGTCTGCTTAGGGTTGATATTTTACTACTTCACATGGAATGCTGAAACCTCCCTGCCATATAGATCTCTTTATTCTCCCCATCCTGTGTTGTAGTTGTCATATATTACATCTACATCCTTTAAAGCCTCTCCAGACTATGCTATAACACTTTTTAATTGTGTGAATTTCAGCATGAGAGAAAAATAGTCTATTACATTTGTGTGTATATATAGCATTTCTGTTACTCTTCCTTCACTGCTCTAAGTTTCTTTCTGATATCATTTTCCCTCTGCCAGAAAACTTACTTTAGTACTTGTTTAATAACAGGTCTACTAATGATGTATACTCTTAGTTTTTCTTTATCTGAGAATATCTTTACTACATCTTTCTTTCTTTCTTTTTCTTTTTTCTTTCTTTTTTTTTTTTTTTTTTTTTTTTTTTTTTTTTTTTTTTTTTTTTTTTTTCTTTTTTTTTTTTTTTTTTTTTTTTTTGAGACAAAGTCTTGCTCTGTCACCAGGCACCAGGCTGGAGCGCAATGGCATGATCTTAGCTCACTGCAAACTCCACCTCCCGGGTTCCAGCAATTCTCCTGCCCATTTGGTAGGTCATCTCTTTACTCCACAGATAGTTTCTTTTTCTGTCCAGAAGTTCTTTAGTTTAATTAGATCCCATTTGTCAATTTTTTCTTTTGTTTCAATTGCTTTTGGCATTTTCATCATGAAATCTTTGCCCATGCCTATATCCTAAATGGCATTACCTAGGTTGTCTTCTAGGGCATTTATAGTTTTGGGTTTACATTTAAGTCTTTAATCCATCTTGAGTTGATTTTCGTGTATGGTGTAAGGAAGGGGTCCAATTTCAATTTTCTGCATGTGGCTAGTCAGTTCTCCCAGCATCATTTATTAAATAGGAAATCCTTTCTCCATTGCTTATTTTTGTCAGGTCTGTAAAAGATCAGATAGTTGTAGATGTGTTGTGTGGTCTCATTTCTGGGTTCTCTAATCTGTTCCATTGGTCCATGTGTCTGTTCTTTCACCAATGCCATGCTGTTTTGGTAACAGTAGCCTTGTAGTATAGTTTGAAGTTGGGTAGTGTGATGTCCCCAGCTTTGTTCTTTTTGATTAGGATTGCATTGTCTACATGAGCTCTTTTTTGGTTTTATATGAATTTTAAAATAATTTTTTTCTAGTTGCATGAAGAATGCCAATGGTAGTTTAATGGGAATCACACTAAATCTATAAATTGCTTTGAGCAGTATGGTCATTTTCACAATATTGATTCTTCCTATTTATGAACATGGAATGTTATTCCATTTGTTTGTGTCCTCTCTGATTTCTTTGAGCACTGGTTTGTAGTTCTCTTTGTAGAGGTCTTTCACTTTCCTTGTTAGCTGTATTCCTAGATATTTTATTCTCTTTGTGGCAATTGTGAAAGGGAAATCATTTGTGATTTGGCTCTTGGTTTGTCACTCTACAACTCCTGACCCACTCTCTTCCAGCTATAGTTCCAATATCTACTCATTTCTCTATTACTTTCAGAACTGCTTATGTCTATTCCCTATGCATAGCCCCAGTGGCCTTTCTGAGGCCTGGCTGGTGGCCTACATTTTAATGAAGTTTTCAAAGATGATAATACACTGTCAAGACTAGATACACTCATGAATAGCTCTCAGATGAGCCTTGGAGTTCATAAACAACATTAAACAATTTATCTCTCACTTTCCTTCCTTTTTTTTCTCCATCAGACAGAAAACATCTGTCTGATGTTTTCTTCATGATTCAAGGCTCCGCTCTCCCTTTTTAATACTATAGTCAGAAAATCGGTTTTGTTTTTTCTGTTCTGCTTCACAATTCCCATGTCTACATCTATATTAATACCAAAATGCATGAGGTCAGAGAGAAAACACCACTGTTTCTTTCAGCACTTTAATAATATAGTCACTCTTGTGACTACAGCTTCCCTGGCCAGAGTGAATTCTCCTTACATGAAGTGATTCCCTATAGCCACTGCTCCCCTCATTTTCACCTCTACCATGCCATCATGTTATTGCCTTGGGGCTGGATGGAAAAGAACAGAAAAAAAAGAGAGAGGGAGAGAATATCCCACATACACACACTCCTTATGACACTTAGGAGTTTCATTTTCTGCTCTTAAACTTGTAGGAAAGAAATTCTTTTGGAGCTTTTCCCATCTGTATCTGCTGTGTACTTCTGGGTTTTGGCTGCCTTTGAGTCCAGGCAGGATGATTCTGGAGTGAGGACAAATGAGAAACTCACTGTCAGTGTTGTATTACATCAAACTGGGTTTTCTTTTGTTAAGCTGCTGGCTATCATTGACTTTTGGGGCACTTAGCTGCTTCCTGAATTCTGTATAGAGATTATTGCTTCATTCAGTGAGAGAGTCATAGGATAGAGCATTTTTATGCCATCTAGCCAGGAACCAGAACTTCAAGGATAGGATAATTTTTATAAACTTTGCTAATTAAGGAAACATCTCAAATGTACCTCAATTTTTTTGTGGCCCTAGTTCTATTATCATTATGAAGTGATGTTTTGAATATTTTATCCTCATAGTATAGCCTGATATGCCTATATTGTGGTCTCTTCTGAGAACATTTTCACTATTTTATCACTAATAAAAGGCTATTGTGATCTATGTTGAACCTGGTCAAGTTATGTTCAGTCTAAAGTCTTTGATGAATTTACATCATTGTTCATTGAGAAAGGAGGGAATCAGACATTTACATCATTCAGTTGTAACTGAAATTACAACTTTTTTCTTTGCCAACCACTAAGACCCACCATACCAACTGATTCAGCATCAAGATTTTCTGGATTTACAATCAGCCTTGGGACATAAATAACTTTTAGAGAATATCCTTCAACTAGATGATCTTATTGTACCATCATATCCAAAAATAAATGGCATCTTTATTTAAAAGGTCTCTTTGGATATGCTGGTAAGCTATTTTCATAGGATCAGGTTGAATGAAAGGTACAGAAAGAGGAGGCGGTTGCATTTTCCAGGGAGGCCCACAACAAGATGTGGTCAGTAGGAAGTCCTGTGTTCTTAGGATGGGACTCAAAGTCTGTATTACAAAGGCCTGGTAGAGACTGATCAGAGGTGCCACTAATAACCTGAAGTGTATCTTCTGATACTGTAAAATGGAAGAGTAGAACCGCTAACAGATTATCATTCAAAAGAAGTCCCTAAATTATTATGTGAAACAATAACTAATCCATATACTTCTGCTAAACATATGTCCCATTTTTTAGCCAAGATTTTGAGCTATTTCCCATGCTCCTACCCATGAAGTGCTATATGACCACCAGGTTGATTGCCCATTGCACAGTAATGAGCCAGTACACTGAAACAGCGGGAGTTGTGGGAGAGAATGAGTTTAATAGCTGTAGGTGAACCAAATGAGAAGATGGGAGGAAATCTCAAATCTGCCTCCCCAGGAGGTTTTGGGATGGAGTTTTTAAGGGATCTGGACAGATGATGGGCTAAAGGGTAGTGGTCACTGATTAGTCAAGAAGTGAGAGGTGAAGTTATGGGACAGGGAGATGAAGAAACTGCATTTCTGTGCTGAGTGAGCTCCTTGGGGAAGGCCTGCAGATTAGCCATCCTGCTGTGGAATTCAGTATCTGGAAAATACCTTACACAATTTTTGGGGAGAAACGTCCATCATCAGAGATTCTATCTATAGGAACAGTGGAGGAGCAGCTGGTCACTGTGCTATAAGACTCTCAGGTAAACAGCTGCAGAAAAGTCAATCGAAGTGCACCAGTGCTATAATTCTGCCTATAGCCTAGTGTGTAAGTCTAGCTAGCCCCATGAGGATGGTTTCAGTCCCCCCTTGACTTGTTCATTTCCTGAATCTTGAAGCAGGAGGGAATCGGACAATGACCACTCTGGCTGCTTCCTGCTGACAAAGGATGCAGATGATGGGAGGGAGGGGTATCTCAATCAGAATTGAGGAAATTAAACTGTAGTGGCTTGTAGATATTGCTGAATTCCAGGTCTGGGGCTCTTACCCTGCGCAATGAAAACATTAGTGCTCTTGTCTAGGATTTTGACACAAAATGTAACAGAACAGTGAATAGTGATGTCAAGTATGGACCCTATTAATAAAAGGAAAAGTCCTAATTTTAGAAGCTGATGAAGTCAGCTTATAGAGCTAATTAAAAGCCCCGAGGCATTCGTGAGAAAGTCCAGAGAACAAGTCAGATAATTCTGGTGTGTCTGGAGAAACCTACTGGTTTCACAAGTGTCAGGATAGTTTTGCGTTGACTTGGCTCAAAGTAAAATTTGTCTGTACTCAAAAGTGTGATGTCAGATGTTTTTTATGCTAAAGAAATTTGATTGCTTGGATTTTATTGATACTGTTTACATTGTGGTAAGCAGAAGAATAAACTTCCATATTCAAAATTTGTCCCAGAAATTGTCTCACATATGTACAAAAATCAATGCAGAACTTAGAAGTTTTTTTTCATCATGGTAACCTTGTTTTCAAAAACAGGGCAGTATAAGTTACACATGACAGACAAATGTGGTAGGCAGGGTGATGTGCCAACCCCTGCCAACCCCCCCCAAGATGTCTGCAACCTACTCCTGGCAACCTGTGACTGTGTTACCTTACGTGACAAAAGAGACTTTACAGGTGTGATTAAGTTAAGGTTCTTGAGGACATTATCCCTGAATATTCAGATGGGCCCAATGTAACCACACAGTGCCTTGTAAGGGAAAGAGGGAGGCAGGAGAGTTAGAGAGGAAGACGTGATGACAAAAGCAAAGTTGGAGTGGTGTAGCCATGGCCAGAGCCAAGGAATGCAGGCCGCCTAAACGAGATGGAAAAAGCAAGCAATGTTCTTCCCTGAAGCTTCCAGAAGAATCATAACCCTTGATTTTAGCCTCATAACACCCGTTTTGGAATGCCAAACACCAGAACTATGAAATAATTAATTCATGTTGATTTAAGCCAGTAAATTTGTGTAACTTGCTACAGCAGCGTAGGAAATGAATACACCAAGATTTGCAGGTAGAGTCTGTGTGAAGGAGAACCACGTGCATCACAATGAATTTGCCTAGACTCAAGTCTCATTAGTGGTGGGGCGGGGAAGAGAAAGGGCCCGGAGAGTGGGAGAGAAAAGGAAATTCAGATCGTTTTGTGAAAGCTCTTAGGCTAGCTGGAACTTCAGGCCTACTTTTTATTTTTTCAGTTTCTCTAATTTAAGTGGAATATTCCCTCTTTCTGTATTTCTTCCTTACGTTGCTTGACCTCTCCCTCAAAAGCCAGATATGAAATGTTTTTATTCAAGTAGTATTAAAATTCATCTAGGATGTCTCAAGTTTACAGAAAGGATCAAAGGTGAAGACTACCTGTGAAACTTTCTTCAGCTAATTAGGAAACAGGTCAAATTGGTCTCAAAGTGACTCCTAATTAAAATAATTTTTCTAGTTGAATATTTTTGCTTTTTCTTCTTTAATGATTATTTTAAAATACAGACTTCCAGAGAAGAATAGCAAAACCACAAATATACCTTCAGCTCTCAAACGTTTATTTAAATGATGAACAGAGGTGAAAATGGAGATAAACCTCCCTGAGCATTGGGAATGCCACCCACATACTGGAAATCTCAGGAAATAGCGTTAACAGGAAGTAATGCAAATCAGATTCCTTTCCTGAGAAAGAGGAGCTGCCTGGGAAGTAATCAGAGAAGATGCCAATCAAATCCTGCTATGATCTCGTGATTCAGAGACTGAGAGCTAGGGTGAGGAAAGACCATTGGGCGTGCAGAGCCCTCTGCCACCTGGAAGTCCCTGGGTGCTCCTGTAGGCCACAGGTGATGGGGTGGTGAGAACAGGAAAGGAGCATGGTCTTCTGCCATGGTCTATTCCTGGAGATTGGACTATGCTAAAGAGAAAAGCTAATTACCAGGACAGCTTGTGTCCACTTTTGTGTTTTTTCAAATACAGGGAAGAAATATCAAAGTACTCTGGAATTATAAATTAGCCAGCTACCTACTTCCTTAGCTTTGCCGAGTCTATATAAACTAGTACAGACAGTAAATGTCATCTTTTTTTTTTTTAATTCTGGATTTAAAAATTTCAGGAAGATGCTTGATATAGTTTGCCTGTGTTGCCATCCAAATCTCATCGTGAATTGTAGCTCTCATAATTTCTACATGTCACAGGAAGGACTTGGTGCAGAGGTAGTTTAATCATTGGTGTGGGCCTTGTTCTTGTAATAGTGAATAAGTCTCCTGGAGATATGATAGTTTTATAAAGGGGAATTCCTCTGCACATACTCTCTTGCCTGCCACCATGTAAAATGTAACTTTTCTCCTCATTTGCCATCCACCATGTTTGTGAGGCCTCCCCAGCCATGTGGAGCTGTGAGTCCATCAAATCTCTTTTTCTTTATAAATTGCCCAGTCTTGGGTATGTCTTTATTAACAATGTGAGAACAGACTAATATAGTGCTTATTCCTTGAAATAGGTATATTATTTAACTCTAAACTCACATTTAATGATGAACAAATAAAAAGTAACTATGCAAAGATGTTATCTGACAACCGGAAGAAAAATTCTCTAGGAAACCAGAGAAACTTGCTGCCAGGAATAAGAGAAAAGTTTAGAGAACCTCTAATTTTCAATTCTAAATGATTGAAGAGGACATTTTATTTTTGAATCAAGTTCCAGCATTTATGAATATTGCTCAGGGGAGGAGTCAGCATAAAGAATATAAATGTATATTGGCTGGTTGAGGGATTGTAAACAATACAGGTGGAGTATAAAAGGTGAGCTTTTGTAAAAATCATGTTGGAAAAATAGTAGACATATGAAAAATTTAAAGGTTACATGGAAAAGATAAAAAGAAGAAAGTGTTGCGTTTTTCAGCTCCATCAATTCACTTTTCCATTTGACCCAGCAATCCCATTACTGGGTATATATCCAAAGGATTACAAA
>NW_016107825.1:450529-458118 GCF_001604975.1 Cebus imitator | reverse complement strand
AAAAAAAAAAAGAAGAAGAAAGTGAAAAATAAAAGTTAATTTTTCCTAGTTGCCTACAGTTGGTTGATATATCTGAAAACTGTCTTAAAAGTTACTGTCCTGGCTGGGAGTAGTGGCTCATGCCTGTAACCCCAGCACTTTGGGAAGCCGAGGCAGGCAGCTCATCTGAGGTCAGGAGTTCAAGGCCAGCCTGACCAACATGGTGAAACCGTGTCTCTCCACTAATAACAAGAGAAAATTAGCCGATCATGGTGGCACATGCCTGCAATCCCAGCTACTTGAGAGGCTGAGGCAGGAGAATCACTAGAACCTGGGAGGTGGAGGTTGTAGTGAGCAGAGATCACACCACCACACTCCAGCCTGGGTGACAGAGCAAGACTCTGTCTCAAAAAAAAAAAAAAAAGTTACAGTTCAGTTAAAGGATTCAACAATTGATTCTGCAATAGAAGGGACAGAGTGACTAATGAACTCCAACTACAGGCAGCATTCTCTAGACAACCTCCGGAGTAGCAGTATCTCAGTAGTGGTGAAGACCTGGATAACATGGATTAATGTCCTTGGTCTGCTCTTGATCAAGGGTAAGATAGAGTTTAACCACAGATCACACACCCAATTTGATGACTATAAATTTACTGGAAAGAGTGAATAGAGTTGTAACTCTACTTTTTAATCCATGGTTGAATTGCAACCATAGGTTGGCTACAAATATGAGAGTTTGGAAAATATCAACGAAAATGTTCTGTGAGAATCAATTGATTATATTGAACTGCCAATAAAAATTATTGCTATTTTACTACTTTTTTTGTAAATGGTGTGCTACATTCCTTTATATAGGCAAAATTTGTAATAAATCTGTGTATCTCCTCATACACACACACACGCGACACGCACATTTTTCCAGAGCCAGTTATTAAACATTTACCAGCACATCATTGTTTATAGATGACGTTTCTTAAAAATCAATTAGAAATAACTGAAAAATTAACTGTATACAAAATAAATATTTAAAAAACTTGTGGGAACATTTTATTTAATAACATTAGTAGCAGGATTTGATTTGTTAATTGAAAAACTATTAAAGGAGAGAATCATTAAAACTCATACATACAGACGTACAAATATGATTTCAACTTAGAGCAAATATTTGTGACAATTTGCAAATTTGGGGGTATAAAGCTAAGGCCATTTCTTTTAGCATGTGTGCACTCATTAAAATGCCCCTTGGTATTTCTCGCATAAATTACAACCACTAATGCAAGACTTTGAGGACATCTGCAAGCTGATCTGCATCACTTGCCCAAGTTTGCACAAGCACGTAAGTTTTAGAGCTGAGATTTGACCCCAGTTAGCATGAACATAGAATCTGGGTTTTTTTTTTAAATGTTAAGAATGCTGCTTTTTATTGATTAGGCATTCAACAATATAACAGTATTTAGTCTATTAGGTTGTATTCAGAGCTTTACTAAGTTTTTTTCCATTGGATTCTCTTGACTCTACTAACATTTTAGGATACCTGATCCCAGAGAAGTTCAAAGGAAACTCAAGTGAGAATTCCATTACTCCCTAGTTCCTTGTAATTAAATAAGGTTAAATTATAGCAACATATGTTAATATTATAAAATTTTAATCCCCTAAAATTGGAATTGGGTCTGGTCTCACTAACTGACACATTTCACTTTTTGTGCTATTCGCAAACATCTCAATGCTATTGTTTTTCCTATTTTTCTTAAAACCTGTATTTTGAAGTAGTGGACGGCCTTGACTCACGGCACCCTGTGTAGATGCTGGAGAGCAGCCCAACTGCCAGGAGTATTCACTGTGCAGGAGGCATCAGTCAATGTGAGTGACAGAGACATAGAAGGACATGGGGAAATCAGTTACAATAGTTAGAATAGCTTTATTTGATATAACAACAATAGCTCATTTAAACATACCATAAAACTTTCAATTCAAAAGCACAATGAGATACCACTTTTTATGTATTAGGATGGCTAGAATCAAAAGGCCAGATAATAACAAGTGTTGATGAGGATGTGGAGAAATTTGAACTCTCATATACTGCTGGTGGGGATGCAAAATGTGCAGCTGGAGAGAGTCTGGAAGTGATTCAAGTGGTTGCATATGGAGTTCCCATGTGATCCAGCAATTCTACTTCTGTGTATCTACCCAAGATAAATGAAAACATATGTCTTCAAAAAAACTTGTACATAAATGTTTATAGAAGCATCCTTCACAATAACCAAAAAATAAAAACCCATATTTCCAACAACCATTTTTTAAAATCCCAAGAAAAATATTAAGATAGATGCTAATATATAATATGAAATACACTTGTTCTAGTTGAAGAAAATGTTACAGCTTTGATGAGGGACCAAGATAAAGATGACAAAAGGGATGTGTATTTATGTAAAAAGATTTTTGTGCTGGGCATATGCATAATGTGTTGGAGAACTCAATATTTTAAACATATTAATCCATCCCACATATTTTTTAATTTAGGCAAATTATTTAATTTCAATAGAAATATCATATTTCCCCTTTTTGTATTTGTTAATGGGATTCTAAAGATTTCCTACAATTTTGAAGCTAATGAGAATTGTCCTGACATTTTATAAAGAATAGAGACTTACTTTACCACATGTTATTTTAACAATTGCACAAATGTGAAAAAGGCAGGTATTTTAATTAAACAGAAGGAATCGGGGACATAATTTAATAATTTAATCTGGAACATAATTGAATTTGTATACAAAATAACTGAGGATAGGAACAATTCTTGAATAAACTATAAGATATTATTAGGAAATAAAATTCGGCCGGGTAACAGTGACTCATGCCTACAATCCCAGCACCATGGGAGGCCAAGGTGGGTGGATCACAAGGTCAAGAGATCGAGATCATCCTGGCCAACATGGTGAAATCTTGTCTCTACTAAAAATACAAAATTAGTCAGGTGTGGTAGCGCAGGCCTGAAGTCCCAGCTACTCAGGAGGCTGAAGCAGGAGAATCACTTGAATCCTGGAGGTGGAGGTTGCAGTGAGCTGAGACTGTGCCACTGCACTCCAGCCTGGGTGACAGAGTAAGATTCTATCTCAAAAAAAAAAAAAAAAAAAATTCAATTTGTCTCATACCTTACATTGAAATAAACTACAGATGAATTTTAAAATGAAACCTACCTAAAATATAAAGCCATAAAAGAATTGAAATGGACTACACGTAGTTAATGTCATTTAAGAAACAGCATCCTAGGAACAAAGGTTGTACAAGAAATCACAAATTAATATTTTGACATGTACAGAAATATTCTGTATATCAAAAAGTAATGTAAAATTTAAAGTGAAATAGCAAAGAGGGAAATATGTTTGCAGTATATAAATGCTTCCTATCTGTAATATATACAGAGTTTTAACACACCACTAAGAAAAAGATAGCAAAAAAAAATCACATATACTAGCAATTATTTAATTAAACATCCACTTATGAAAACATATTGCTATGTACAACTAATAGAGTGCAAATTCACAGTTAATGAGATGTTATCTTTTACATAGTTAGAAAAAAAAGCATGATTATCACTGTTGTCAAGAGTGAAATGCAAGAGACATTCTTGAAAATTTTTAGTTTGTATACAGATTTCTATAGCCATTTCAGAGAGAAATTATCCTAAGGGAATAATCAGTGATGTTAGAAGTCTAACACATAAGGATATTCACATTGTATTTTTTTTTTTACCAAAAATAACTAAACAAAAGCAACCTGAATAGCCCCAAATAGGGTACATGTCCAACAAATTTTGTCACATCCATTTGATTGAAAGTTATGTAGCCACTAACAATCATAGTTTCAAAGCATTTAATTATATGAGAAAATCCTCATGCTCTGTCCAGTTCAAAACTTAATGTATGCAATTTCAGTTATTTTCTATGTGTATACCCATAGGGCCCCCTCCAACGCGTGCACCAAATCATGTTTATAAAAATACTCACAGATGAACTGTTTATGTTAAATATTTATGATGAGTTTCTCTAGTTAATGTTATTATAAAAATTTCTATTTTCTTCTGAAGGTTTTAAAGTTTTTTTCCCAATTTTCTATAGTAAACCTATTTACTTTTATAAGTAGGAACTTATAATAAAAAATATAAATTAAAAAGTTATTAAAATAAAACTCTAAGTTTTAAATTGAAGTTATTACATTGATTTTTCCAATTAAATAATAAATATGCAGTCAACAAACATTCACTGAACAGTTACTATATCACTAGCACAATAATTAGACACAACATGTCCAAAGAAATTTTCTGTCCTCTTCAACCTTACATCCTACTTCACAATCACACAAAAACACTTCCCTCAGACTGATGCCACAAAGAGTGTGTTTGGGGAGCTCAAAGCAACTAAGTGGGGGATCATAACCCTTATGTTCTTGTGACTCAACTAACTCAAAATGCATTCTCTATGTAAACATTTGTTACCTGTAGATGCCTCATAGGTAAGCCACAAATTTACGTCAGAGTGGTCAGGTATTTGATGGCATAACAGAAGATATGCATAGCTTAAGTCCAGACTATCTTTTCTAGAACTCAGATGTTGCAATTCTGGTTTTCCAAAACTTGGCATTTCTTTGTATCTTTAGAGAAGACTCATCACTTTTCTGCCCCATGGTTTATGCAAATTCATTAGTAGTCTTGGATCCAAAGACATGCCTACTTACAGCCAATGGGGGAAGAGATTTATTCTATCAGTTCTGTCATTTAAACAAATTCAGTCCTATCCACACTCTTTCACTTGTCTTAGATTCTAAATTTCTGGAGGACGTAGACCCTACAGGCTATTCTGAAATCTGTATAGAAACTAACTTAACCACATAAATTCTTAATAAAGACACGAATGCTTCGGGATGATTAACACTGGGTTATTCAGTATGTAGTAGGAAACTGTGCCCATTACATGATTAACGACTTACCAGGGGTGGTGTATAAATATGCTCTTACAAACATGTCTATACGAGCTTTGCTTGCTGTGATGAAAATAATGTTTCCAGACTATTTACACAAAATTAAGCTGACACTGCCAAAAAAATGAGTTACTTTTAGTTGTGATAATGTATATCCTTTTATAGTAGCCTATGCTACTGGGGTGGGGAGGGACAAAGAATGAAGGAAGGTGAATATTGTCAGAGCTGGATTATTTCTACATAAAAACTTATATTGAATATGTGAAGAAATGGCTTAAAGTAAACCCCATATTTAATTTGTTCTTTTTCTTTCCTGAGAAAAGAGATTTTGTCCACTCTAGCACTTTCACTATTTTGCTTAATTAAGACACATGTCTAGTTATTAGGAGAACTAAGAAATGTTCCAAAATCCGCATAGAGCTCAGAAGAAAATTATCATATTGCTTCCTAAAACCAGCATTTTTAAACTTCCACAAGCATCATAATATTCTGCGGAGCTTTTACAAATAATTTCCTGGGTCCCATTCTCAGCGATTATAGTTTTAGTAGATTTGGCTTGAGCCAAGAATTACTATTACAACAAACAAACAAAAAAAACCTTACAAGGGTAATTCTGATATACCCTAAAGGCAGAGAACCACCATCTTGAATCTTAAGATTAATGATTCCTGAATAATTTTAAAAATCATGTCAGGACATTAGTTGAGCATGGGTAATATGGCAAGATGCTGTCTGTACAAAAAAATTAAAAATTAGCCAAGCGTGGTGGTGCACGCCTATGGTCCCAGGTACTCAGGAGGCTGAGGTGAGGAGGAACACTTGAACCCAGGAGGTTGAGGATGCAGTGAACCATGACTGTAGATCTGAAATCCAGCCTGAGTGACAGAGTGAGACCCTGTTCCAAAAACAAAAGAAAACAACAACAGAAAAACCGGAAAATTAATTGTTCATATAAGAGAGTTTTTAATAACCTAGATATATCAATTTAATTCAATTCAGCCAGTATTTATGAAGTATCCATTATGTACAAGTCATTTTGCTTTAATTGGGGGAATACAAAGATATACTAAAAAATAAAACAAAACAAACCTATCCCACAATTACATAAATAATTAAACTTCACGGGAGAATCTATAGAATCCACAAGATTTGGAAAAGGTGCTATCTTTTTAGCATCTTGCGAAGTTTGAAAGAGGGAGAGGTCGTACCAATCCCATAACATTATGAAAATCATATTAAATATAGAGTTTTTGAGATAGACATTGAGGGATTGATGGGGATGTGACATGCAGAACTGCACAGCAGGACAGGGAAGGCCACTACTGAAGTAGGGAATGGAAAATATGGGGCAAACTGGCTGCAGCATAAATAGAAAAGATAAAGTGAGAAAGTTCATTTGGAAAATTAATTCTATAGGCAACAACTCAGTCTAACAAAAATAAAATAATTCCCTTATAACCATAGAACTTAATAAAAACTCATTTTCAAAGAAAGCTTTAAAAAAGAATACCAATGGAATAAATTAGGGGAAAAAATTTTGTTGTAATGTGATACGGTTTGATTCTGTGTTCCCACCCAAATCTCATGTTGAATTATAATTCCCAGTGGTGACTGAATCATGGGGGCAGATTTACCCCTTGCTGTTTTTGTGATACTGAGTTCTCACGAGATCTGGAAGTTTGTGGCACTTCCCCCTTCACACTCTCTCTCCTGTTCCAGTGTGAAGATGTGCTTGCTTCCCTTTTGCCTTCTGCCATGATTGCAAGTTTCCTGAGGCCTCTCCAGCCATGCCTCCTATACAGCCTATGAAACTATGAGTCAGTTAAACTCATTTTCTTCATAAATGACCCAATCTTAGGTAGTTCTTTATAGCAATATGAGAATGGACAAACACACAGTGTTAAAGAAATAAAATGGGGCACAAAACCACCATATTAAAATCACATATGTCAGAAACTGTAATAAACAGAACACCATGCCTAAAATTTAATTATTAAAATAAGGCATAAGCATTAGTACAGAGGATAAATATAAAAAATTAAAACATTTAAATAAATTATGCCACATTTCATTAAATCAAAGGTGCCATTAATGCTGAGTCATGTTGTTATTCTATGTACCACTCTAAAACAAAAAGTGCTACAATTGCACTATAATGTAATGCTGTCTTATTTCTTAGAATTTTTATATTTACCAAAGGAGCTTATTTACTCTTAAATATAGATTATTTTGTACACTTAGCATTTTGGTGTACACAAAAATGGATACTATAAATACAATAAATTAGTTAAGACAGTCCTAGTTCTTCATATTGTATCCAATTGTTCTAAATCGCTTTTCAACTCAGAGTTATCGATATTTGTGTTTTTCTTTCATTAAATATCTCGACAATGGCAACATAATAGCACATCATCATTTAATTGTGGCTACTATAGCTTAGTCAGAAAATACAGCATGAGTCATTCCCCCATTGATAAATATTTGTTTCAAAGATAATCCAACATATAAATGATGTTCCTGAATGGCGTGGTGGCTCAAGCCTGTAATCCCAGCACTTTGGGAGGCCGAGGCGGGTGGATCACGAGGTCAAGAGATCGAGACCATCCTGGTCAACATGGTGAAACCCCGTCTCT
>NW_016107825.1:435601-450368 GCF_001604975.1 Cebus imitator | reverse complement strand
AAAAAAAAAAAAAAAAAAAAAAAAAATTTAAAGAAAGGATTTTTGAAGGTGTATTCAAAATTGTAAGAGAAAGATATCCATAGAATAAATTATACTGTTTTGAAACATATACATATATATGCACACACACATATATTTATAGTTATATATATTTACACATACATATACAAAATTTAGGTATGAGAGAAATGCTTATTAAGATATTACATTTCAAAAATAGGCTATGTAGTGCGTGATGTAAGCAAATGGGGCTGAGACTCAAACTGCCCAAGTTCGGATTCCAGTCTTTCCAGTTACCATCTGTGTCCTCCCAGGCAATCTCTGCTATCTCTCTGGGGTGGAAATAATACGCCACTGATAGGGTTGTAATCCAGATTAAACAACTATCAGTAAATGTGTTCAATAACTGTTAGGTACCCATATTAGCATTCAGAGAGTTTCACTCTGGCCAACAAGGAGTAATAGGAACTGGATTTACTTTCCCACCTGAAACTAGAAAATTGGGCCACCTGTATGAAATTAAGGTTTTTAGGACATTAAACATGAGGCAACAAACCATAAAGATCACTGAGAGACAAGTAAGAACTGAGGTGAATTCTGCTGTTGCCACATTTTTTTAACCTGGGGAAAGTTTCCAGGCTGTAGGGCAGGTGGGGGATCCCAGACAGAGCCCAGTGGTTTCCCAGAGTTGAGTTGATGGAGATGGGAGTCTATGAAGGCTCAGGGAAAAGGACTGGAGAAGAGATAGCTTCACAGATAGTAAGATCTGAAGATTTGCAGAGGGTTCCTTCAGTCTTCAGCTGAGTATAGATCAACATGTGCTTGTAAAGAAGCCACCTGAGGCCAGGGAGAGAATCACCTGAAAGAATTAAAGAAAATAACTTCTGAGATTCACACAAAGCCAGAAACTGTTCCTGTTCCCAAGAGCCAGACTGGGAAAACTCATAACTCATGGGACATGGGGTAGAGTAGTGAGATAGTTTTGTCATAGGAAAGAATTAGCTCTAAACCCAATGCTGCTCAGTCCCGCCCGACAAAGTTTAGAAGCAAGACCTGAACCCCGGGGAACGTGTCTGATCAAATCTTTTGCCTACTTTTTTCAGCTGGGTGTTTCATTTTTTATTATTGAGTGTTAAAGATCTTTATCAGATATGTGGTTTGCAAATACTTTCTTCCAATGCATAGTTTCGTATTTTCATTCTCTAAACGATGTCTTTCAAAGGGCAAAAACTCTTATTTTGATAAATTTCAATTTATTAATATGTACACAAATGTTCATAGCAGCTTTATTAATATTAGCAAAGAACTAGAAACAGTGCAAATGCTATCAGCAGGTGAATGAATAAATAAACCTTGGTATATTCATAGGATGGAATACTACTCAGCAATATAAATATTTATTTAAGCAAAAATATGAATGCATCTCAAAATAATTGTGCTTAGTGAAAGAAATCAAATCCCCAACCCTCCCCAAAAAGAGTATATACTGTATGGTTTCATTTACATATAGGTCTAGAAAATACAAGCCAACAGGCAGTGAATAAAAGCAGATCAGTGGTTGACTCAGGAGGAGGGAGTGAAAGAGTTGGGGTGGGCAGCTCAAAACAATTACAAAGAGGCACAAGGGACAGGCGCAGTGGCTCACGTCTGTAATCCCAGCCCTTTGGAGACAGAGGAGGACAAATCTCCTGCGGTCGGGAGTTCAAGGCCAGCCTCGCCAGCATGGTAAAACCCCACCTCTACTGAAATACAAAAAAATTAGCCAGGCGTGGTGGCACATGCCTGTAATTTCAGTGCATGCCTATAATTTCAGCTACTCAGGAGGCTGAGGTAGAATTGCTTGAAGCCAGGAGGCAGAGGTTGCAGTGAGCCAAGATTGCACCATTGCACTCCAGCCTGGAAGACAGAGTGAGACTCTATCTCACAAAAAAAGGGGGAGTGGGCACAAGATCACATTTAGGAGTCGTGGATGTGCTCATTATCTTCATGGTGGTGACTATTTCATGGGAATATATATATACATATATATATATATATATATACACACACACACACACATATATATATTTTTAAACATCATATTGTATACTGTAATATGTGCAATTCATTGTGTGTGAATTATACTTCAATAAAGCTCTAAAAATTATTCAGCCATATAAGCATAAAAATCAAATACAAAGAAAAAAAATCAAGCTAACTTCAGGTTTCTCCATTGCCATATAATTTTATTTTATTCACCTAGTGATTTTAAAAAGGCCATTGACAGACTTTAGTATATAAGAACCCTGAGCATACAGCATCTGTGATACCTTTTTTTAACTAAGAAGTAAGTAATTGTCAGGGCGCTGTGGCTCATGCCTATAATCCCAACACTCTGGGAGGCTGAGGTGAGCAAATCACAAGGTCAGGAGATCAAGATCATCCTGGCTAACAGGGTGAAACCCCGTCTGTACTAAAAATACAAAAAATTAGTTGGGCATGCTGGCACATGCCTCTAATCCCAGCTGATCGGGAGGCTGAGGCTGGAGAATTGCTTGAACCCAGGAGGGGGAGTTTGCAGTGAGCTGAGATCATGCCACTACAGTCCAGGCTGGACAATAATATGATACTCTGTCACAAAGAAGAAGAAGAAGAAGAAGAAGAAGAAGAGGAGGAGGAGGAGGAGGAGGAGGAGGAGGAGGAGGAGGAGGAGAAAAAAGTAATTACAAATCATTCCATGTGTGGCAACTCTGTAGACTAGTGCATGGCACTGTTGGAAGGTATCCTCCTGAGGGCCCTGATTCAGTCTGAGTTTCCAAAGGTGGTGTCCCCAGGGAAGTGACATCTGTGCTAAGAAAAAGAAAACTTCCTGGGTGAAAAGAAGTCAGAAGAGTATTTTTGGAAGAAAGAGGCTGTGTAAATTAAGTTTTCTCTTACAGGCAACTAAAATCTGTTTTAGATAATATGGTACCAGACTCAATTCAAATATTGAAGAGCTTGGTTAAAGTCACACTAGCAAATGGCAAAGACTACACAAAACCTAAACAGCTCTATTTGACCTATATGATTCCAAAAAGAAGTTTATAATTTAATCACATGAGCTAAAAAGGGGAAGAGTCAGACTGCCCCTGGAAAAATATAGAAGATCTATGCAGAAGTTTTCAAATCTCTGCTTTTTAAAACACTTCCAGTGTTTCTTGCTGGAAAAATTCCAGATAGGTTTGCAGGATAATGAGAATCTGCACCATTTGCTCTGGGCTTACTCTTCCACGTGTATTCATCAGCCTCACTTTTTCATGCTTCTGTCATATTGAAAAACCCCAAATTTCAAAGGCACTGCCGTCTTCTTCCTTTACCTATATTGCTCCCTCTGCCCCACCTTTGCCTGAGAGCGACAACATTGTGTGTTAAGCCTTCTAATGGAATGCTCACTGGGTGGGACTATCTGTGCCTAGGTTTGACCCTATCCTTTAGCCAACATAGAGGATGTGCCTCGTCAAACCCGCCCTGCATCTCCGTATGGCGCTCTTTAAAAATACATGTCAGTTTTCAAACCTTTTTAAAAAATAAGAGATGGGGGTCTCACTATGTTACCCAGGCTGGAGTGAAGTGGCTCTTCACAGGCACAATCATAGTGTACTACAGCCCGAAACTCCAAGGCTCAAGAATCCTCCTGCCTTGGCCTCCCGAGTAGCTGAGACAGCCTTACAAGAAATGATGACAGAGAGATCTGAAAGTTAAGCACCTTCAAACTGCAGCATTTCATGGGTTGACAGGAAACAGTGACTATCTCAGGAAGAGAACATTTTGGAAGAGTTGGAATCAAATTCTTAAGCAGTGATTTTCAATCATTTTTAATAGTGGGGCGCTTTATTTTCCACATGAAACCACAACTGCGATTTCACCTTACAATGCAGATTAAAATAGGCCTTTATGAATAAAAGTTTAATTTATAATTTCATACTTGTAAGGTAAGCAATAAGAACAAAGAGGCTATTTAGGAAACACTGAATTTTAGTACCTAACACATTTGAGTGTATGTGCTTTCTAATTACTATTTTTTTTAAGTTTTAAATATGGTATTTAAGAAGTCGCTCAAACATTTGCAAACCCTGAAGCAGTCTCCACTCTGGCTTGGAAATTACTGTACTGCCTTATGTCAGAAGTAGAGCTTAGACTGAAATCAATGAGTATTCAGAAAATTCATTGGTGTTGCTTGCTTTAAGCCCAGGTCTTTCCAGTTCTGAAATCCATGGTCTTTCCATTGCATCACTGTTCCCCAGGCTTTGTGAATTTGCTGTGGGGAGTTACAAACAGACATTTGCACAGACCTCAGCCTCTAATTAACAGAGCAGAAAATACATTGCTTCAGGTGGGAGCAGAGGGCCCCGGACAACGATGGACAACTCTGCAAACTACTCCTTCTGCTGAGAGGAGTGCCAAGCCAGATCATGCAACCTTCTAGGAAAAATTTGGTGAGGCCACAATTAGCTGGGCTTGGGCAGCTTAACAATGATAAAAAGGGAAGGTATTTGACTTTGTCCAAATACTTTCAGGAACAGGCAGTATCAAGTGCATTTGTGAGCTTCCTTTACTGCAATAGAAGCAGATAGCTTCTAAATGAAGTGATTGTGCACAAGCTTAGAGGAAATCTGAGCCACCGTCAAACCACATGGGGATAATAGGCATCTCGACACAGCGACTGGAGCTATGTACGGCTAATACACACAGACGCTGTGGGCTTCAGCCTGTCTAAAAAGGCAGGGAGGTTGCACGGTATGTTAAATGCACTGATTTTTACAGCTAACATCTGGCCTCAAGGACAGCTGTGGTCAGGTTTAGTGAAAGACTTCAATGAAAAATGGTTAAGTCAAAATATTTGGCCTCTCCGTTTGCATTAAAGCAATTTGTTAATCAGTCAATCTGCATTGGTACTTGATATTTACTAGTTTCATTTTATTTGAGGCAAGAATAAATTTCTCAAACAAAGTTAAACATCACCCCTTGGACTCAAAGTAATCTTATTCATATAGTGCTGCCTTTTCAGTTTGAAAAACATATATTTTTATTGTTATGAAATTAAGAATGTTTCTCTTAACATCCCTTGAGTCTAATTCATATTGAAGTCACTTGGCCCTTGATGAAGGACAAACAGAGCATAGTGTGTAAAATGATTGGCATCTAAGCCTCCCTGCATGTCTGAGATTTTGAATAATAGGGTAGTTAGCATGAATGAACTCCTACATCATACACATGAAAACAAGACTGGGGGGTGGAGGGGTTTTATATTCAGTGCAGAAAGTTGTCTCCCAATATCTGAGTCCACTTTGCAGTCTGTTTCTACTCTCTCAGAAAACACAACATGGGTTTAATGTGACCCTGAAGGATGTCAGGAAAACAGGGCTTGCCCTCTGATCCTCCATGTGAAGCTTGTTGAATTAGTCCGAGCATATTTGAAATGAATCAAGATGGTGAACATCTGCCTCCCTTTGTTAGAAGAATCCTTCCATTTATAAATAAACACGTCATCTGGAAAAGATGGTGAATTCCTTCAGTCCATGTTGCTTGTCTTGAGCTATTTGAGCATGGGGCGAGTGGCACAAGGTGCATTCTGAATCCCATCAGAGGACACAGACAACGAAAAATAATTAGCAAATATTAATACCTTGCAGGATTCTGCCTAGTCCTGTGTGGCAGCTGATTCAGCTACCTGGAAGATGCTCGGGACATTATCTGGACTTTCCTTACTTACGCAACTAAATGACCCAGAGGTGCTTGAGGCTCCTGAGAGAGAAACACAGCCTCAGTCAGCATTTCCTAATCGTGGAAACACTGAAGAGGGCACAAAGACAGATGTCTGCCTTCAGCCGTCCCAGTGTGGGTATTCACTTCGATAGGAGGGTAAAGTATACCCAGAGGAGATAGCTCTTTTAAGGGGCTGTGGGCATTAGAAAATAAGACTTTTAAGGAGAGGTTGGACCTTCTACACCTCTTGCATACCCCAGCTTCCTTCTCCAGCTCTCATGAATGCACCGCACATGACTTTACTATGGCTCTTCAGAGTGACCTCAACGATATTGCTTGCAGCTTACTTAATGGGTACGGGGCTTCTGAGAATTCAGAATAATGTCTTGCTAAATGTTGCAAAAATTAAAAGGCTATGTTGAGAGTGACACCATTGTTACTGAAAAGATGATACTTTTTCATACTTATCTTCCTACTGAATGGAGACTGATTTGATTTGAATAATAAATTATTACAGTGTGATTTTGGACATGATACTCAACTCTTGTAGGACAATTTCTCTAGTTCAAAAGCCATGAGAATACTGACATTTGAACAGTAATCTTCACAATGTGTCTTCACTTATATTTATAATTAGTGCCCCCAAAATAATCTTGTGTTGAAGAGATGATCAACCCATTTAACATAAGGTTAAATAACCTATTTTTCTAAAAAAGAAATAAAAAGCATTTCAAAAGATGCTCAAATAAAAAGCTGAAAAGAGCATGGTTGAACAATTCTATTTCCAGGCATTTACCCAAAGGAAATAAATCATTGATCATGTGCCCCAAGACATGTATTCAAGAATGTATGTGAGTGTGTGTGTGTGTGTGTGTACGTATATAATATGTAAACTATGATATAAAAGATATACTATCTATATATAATATATGAATAACATGTATATTGTAGCTATCTATCTCAAAACATTTCAATTTTATGCAAATAATTGAAAAAACCCAATGGCCAAATAAACTATGGCATATTTATGCAATAGAATAGCATAAAGAAGTACAAATGAGTAAGCTACAGTTTTAGACGTCAACACAAAAGAATCACAAAAACATAATAAGAAAAATCAAGTCAGAGAAAGTACATGCAGTACGATTCCAATTGTATGAATTTCAAAAATAAGCAACACTAAATAATACATTATTTGGATGCATTCTAAGTCATGTAACATCCTAAAGAAAACCACAACAATGAGTTATCACAAAAGTCAAGTAGTGGTTACATTTGGTGGGGAGATGGGGTGAAGCACAGAAATTGGTATCTAAGAAAATGGCACAATTCACGTATTTACTTGGATGCTGGGTTTTTGGGTGTTTGTTTTATTTTTAATTTTTACAAACTCTTTTTTCAAATGTAGTATATATACACAGAAGTGTACAAATAGAAGCATGCAGCTGAATGAATGAAGCCAGCAATCTCCAGCACGCCAGCACCAAAACGCCCTACATCTGAATCTCTATCCTAATGAAGAGAAAGATAGCAGACAAAAACACACAAAAAAGTAATAGCAAGTCACTAACCCTCTCTCAAAGGTATCTGCTATTCCGACTTTCAACACCACAGATTAGTTTTTCCTGCTTTTGAACTTTATATTGATGGAATTACGTAGTATGCACTTTTTAAAAATCTGGCTGCTTTTCAATATTTTGTTTATGAAATGGACCCATTTTGTTGCATGCAGAAATAGTTTGTTCATTCCCTGCTTTATTGTTTTTAAATTTTACATGTATATTTTATATACTTTTCTGTGTTTTTATTATATTTCTCAATAAAGCAAATAAATATAAAACTTTGAAAGATCAGATTCAGTAGTAAGGAAGTCCTTGTTACTCTCTGCATGTCCATTAAAGTTGTAAATCCTAACAATCCAAATATTTTAGACATTAAATATTTCCAGAGAGCCTGGAAAGAAAGTTATTTCTCAACACATCAGTCTTTCTACTTTTGCTGCCAAGTCCAGACTAGACACAGGGACAGCAAATATGGACTCTGTCAAGTAATTTCACCTAAAGTTTTTCTAAGACCAAAGTTCAAAGAGCAAAAGCAAAAAAATGCTACTCACCCAGATTCCCCCAGTTGAACCACTCCTGAAAAAGTTGTGTAGTAGGTAACTTGTCTCAGTCACCTGGCTCTCACCAGGCTCACCCCTGCCCCCGCACACCTGTTTACCCTTTTGCCCTGTCTTTGCCCTTATGATCTGTAAGTCCTATTTTTGTACCGTTCTCATTCCAGGTCTCTCCATGTGCTTGCCTCTTTAATATTGAAGGAAAGAAGGCTGATAAAATAACTCACAGTGAAATATGAAAAAGAAGGGATTATTCTATCTTTCCAGAGGCTGTTGATATTTTACAAGGGCAAAGTTATCATAAGGCATTGGCTGTGGTGTAAAACATTGGGAGAGATTTTTGTGTGGGTCTTTTGCATTCCATCAGGTGGGCATCACCCTAGTTTGCTTGAAATGACCCTGTGAACTGGGAGACTTTGTTTATTCTAAGCAAGGAGACTTCTGACAACAGGAAGAAGGCTTTAGCCTTATTATCTCTGTGGCCTCCAAACCAGAAACCAGAATGCAAAGATGAAAGCTAATCTTCACAGCAGAAAAATGTTTCTTAGCTGCTGCCACTGCAAAATATAAAAACTCAACCCCTAAAAAGGCTGCAATGGAAGAATGCCCAAGTGCTGCCCACTCTTCTGACCAGGCCAAGCAGTGCCTGGAAAATGCCTGCATCTCTAGTTGTGTCCGAGAGTGGAGATTTATTGGTCCACTGGGAAACGGGCTTGGGGACAGCTGCTTGAATCCAGACCTGGGCCTGCTTCCAGCTGGATCTGAAACTGTTTCCCTAAAGATGTTGCTTTCCCTGCACCCTTCCCTCGGGGTGGGTGTTCATCCTTCCATCTAGGGAGACTGTACTTTCAGATTTGCCTCAGAGTCCCAGTTTGTGTCTGCTGTGCTAGAATCCATTTTGGTTTGCATTTGTCCTGGATTTTTTATTTTCTAACAAGGTATTAGTAGTAGCAGCTACATTAAAGAATGATGGGAAATCTTAGATACACCTCTACTTTGTATCTCTAATTTTGCCAGGGTCTCGTCCAGAAGGGGGCAGGTAAGTGATTAGTGAGCTGAGCTCTAATTTTACTGCCTGGTTACAGCAGAAAGGTGACCCATGATAACCTACTCTCTTGTCTCAAGTCTTTTAGATTGAACACCATTTTGGTGCATGCAGGATACTGGCTGACAAACTAGAGCTGGGTTGAACACCCATAGCTGGAGACAGCTCAATTCTTCCAATCTCCAATGATATGATACAAGAAGCATTCCAGCCAGCACCTCAGCCTGCAAGATACAAGAAGCCACAAGGTCACTAGTCAGATCTTATGCCAAGGACGTGGGGAAGTGGTTGAACTGGGACCCAAACTGAATGTATTTAGCTTGAAAACTCTTACTCTTAAGTACACTACCAATGACTCCTCACTTTCGTTAAAGATTACAGCAAAAGATGCAGCCCCCAATCTACTCTATGTTTCTTTCTTCCTAGGTGAATTCCATATCCATGCACTCAGTTGCATCATTGTGTCAAGGTCACAGCTCCATGCCAACTGCTATACTTCAGTATTTAAAAGCTGGTAGGAACTCTGGACATTAGTGCAATTATAATTCTCTAGTCTCCTCATAATATTTCTTGCCAATTCCTTTTCTGACCTTTGATTAGCTCACTCTCCACTCGAACAATGACATAAAACACAAATTTCCTCAAGCATGCTCTTATACCTATCCTTCTTCTCTCAAAAGCTGACTTGCATCCTACATCAGTTTTGGAGGGCATTGAGGAAATTGGCTACACATTTCTCAAGCTTTAGATAGCACATCCTCCCTCCTACTTTGTGCTTTCTTCTATTAACAGCCAAGCTCTTCAACTGTGCTCATGGCCCACTCTGTCTCTATCCATTCAGGACCTGGCTCTATCACTTACTAGTGTATTCTTTTCACCTTCAACCCATCCTGCTCTGCTGTCTCATTATAAGCTTGATCAAATCTCCTCCATCAAAACAAATAAACAAAAATCTTAACACTTAAACCACTTTCTTAACAGTGTCCTTTTACTCTTTACCTATCCCTCCTCTCTCTTGTAAGTCAAGCGTCCTGAAAAAGTAGACTATATTTCTCTCTGAATTTCTTCATTGTCCAGTCTCTTCTCAAACCCTCATAATGTAGCCTCTACCTTCACGACAACCCCTGAAACTGCTCTAGCAACAATCACCAATATTCTCCCTCTTGGCTTTTAAGTTTTAAAAAAATGCTGTTATCGTTCTTCATTCTTTACATAATTTGATACATTTTACTATTCCATGTCTTGAAATCCTGCATTTGCCTGACTTCTTGTAACCACTACCTTCGGATTTTACATCCTTGCAAGTCAACTCCCTTTCTCTTTGTACTGCTATCTGACACACCTTCAAAGCTGAGCATTTCTTCTCAATCTTCTTCACAGGAATATCAGAATTCCTAGGATTCCCTCCCTGGCCCAGTAAGGTCCTCAACTGACCATACAGCAATCCCATCCATACTCATCTACCACCTGTGGGACAACGGCCCCCCCACCGACCAAGCCATCTTTCCCACCTTCACGTCTCAGCAGCACATCAAATGCATATACCTCCTTGCCCCAGAATGTGTACACATACTTGTCACATAGATACCTCACAGCTCAAGGAGTCCAACATGCCTCATTATTTTTCCCTAAGACCTATTTCCTGTCATCCCTACCTTCACGTGTCATGGTTCCACCTTGCAACAGCCACTTAGGCCAGAAACCTGAAATTCATCTATGATTCTCCCCTTCTCATACTGTGCAGTGTCTAAAGAATCATCATACCTATTGATGTCTTCATTCTAAAAAATTTTCAAAACTCTTCCCACCTTTTACATCTGCTATTCTGAGGCCTCTCTGCCTAACTTTTCTCCCTGCTTCTCTTCCAATGTTCTTTTTATTCCATGCTGCCACCGGGCTCACACAACCCCACCACTCAGTTTTTAAAATCAAACTGTCATGGGTTTCCTTTCATTGCCTGCTGGGCCAACTCCTGGCTCCCAAGATGGCAGGTATAGCTCTTTCCACAATGTGAAAACTAAGGCCAGGCCTCACCCTGTCTCTGCCTGTCTGCCGCCTCTCTGGAAAACTCCAGGAGAAGCACACAGAAGCACCTTCTCTTCTCTGCTGACACGGAATTTGAACATGCATAAACCAGCAGCAAGGTGATGTAATCCCATCCAATTTTCATAGATAATATCCAGGGTGGAAATGTTTCCAAACCACAGCTGAAAGACACATGTGGTTTTATTCGGCATGAAATTCAGCAAGTAATTAATACTCAACCCTGTCATGCTCCTGGAAGCAGGGCCACTCTTGGAGCTTGGGGGAGTGAAAGTGAGACCCTCATGCTGGTCAACACTGACTGCCTCCATCACAGCAGGGCAGTTATGGACTCTCTAGGAACAAAAAGGTACATACCGTTGAGGTTTTGCTTATAATTCAGGGAGCTCATGGATCAGGCCCCTCCCAACAAAGCACACTCATAGCCTTATAGGCTGTAATCAACCTCCCAAAAAGCAGCCTTCATGTAGTTGAAGAGCATGCCCAGGAATGACTTCCTCTTTCCTCTCCTCCTCCACCTTGGTTTATGTAAGTCGAGTTGTTTGTGTGTTATATTTTTTCTCCAGAATGATTCTCTCCATTTTCATCTTTGAGCAATGTCCTGAACTGCATCAGCTCTAGAGGTTTTTTCGTTTTGTTTTGGAGACAGAGTCTTGCTCTGTTGCCCAAGCTGGAGTGCAGTGGCACAATCTTGGCTCACTGCAACCTCCACCTCCTGGATTCAAGCAATTCTCCTGCCGAGTAGCTGACATTACAGGAACATACCACCATACCTGGCTAATTTTTGTATTTTTAGTAGTAGAGACAGAGTTTCATCATGTTGGTTGGGCTGGTCTTGAACTCCTGGCCTTATGATCTGGCCGCCTTGGCCTCCCAATGTGCGGGGATTACAGGCGTGAGTCACCTACAGGTTTTATGTGACGTATGTGTGACAGGATAGGCCACCGCATCCTCCCTATCATAGCCTCCCGACAAGCATTCCCACCAGCACACAGTGCCCTCAGCAGCTCCCTGGCAGCTCCCACAGAACACTGCCAGCTACAATTATGAGGACGGTCCTTTACATATTGATGCCAAGTTGCATCTCTGTAACTTCACTTGTTGGGTCCCTAGCCACCGTGTGGGAAAGTGAACTGTAATCAAAGGGAGCCAACTGAGAGGGGTCAGCACCTGGATCAGTTTCCTGTGGGAATGAGGGCAGCTGTTGTGCTAGACCCTGTGGGCAGTGCAGGAGGAGATGCAGGAGAGCTGCCCAGGCAAGGCACCCTTCATTAAGCATCCATGGTACAGACAGCCAGTGGATGCAGAGGCGATGGTGTAATCTCAGCCAGCCAGTGAAACAAAGCAGTGGGAAAGCACGTTCATTCATTAATTCAATGAGGCAGTTTTCACTGTGCTCCTGCTAAATTCCAGGTTCTGTGCTAGGTGTGTAGAAAACAACAGTGAGGAAAACAGATATGACCTTCTTGTAACTTCCTGTCTAGTGAGTGATGCAGGCATGATGGTGATGTGACCATTCAACCATGAAGGTAAGGATCAAGTTTTAGAGAGGACCTAGGAGGGCACAGAACACACTTTGGGGGTGGGGAGGATACTGAGTCAGGGAAGGCCACCTGAGGGCACTAACATCAATGCTGATGTGTGCAGGGTGAGTAGGTGCTAGCTAGGTGGGTGGATGCCTTTGCTGTGGGGCCAGTGGTGAGGCAGCTGGAGAGAGCCAGAGGGGGAGTGGGGACTTGGAGGCAAATTGGTGATGAGGGGCAGCAGGGAGGCCGGTAGAACAAAACATTAGTAGATGTTACCAGAGAAGCAGGAAGGCCTGGAACATGATGCCCCTCTGACACTGTTTTAATAATTTTGCTCTTTGCACTAAAGAGTTTTAAGCAATGTTTGATTGAGGAGATCTGAGTCCCTGAGCAGGGATTGCAGAAGGCCAGCGGGTTTGTCAGCAACTCAGGAACACAGGCAGGAGCACTCAGGAACGTAGGCAGGAGCACTCAGGAACTCAGGCAGGAGCACTCAGGAACTCAGGCAGGAGCACTCAAGAGCACCTTTCTCCTTTCACACAATTCCCTCTTGTCTTCCAAAGAATGTCATCCATTGAGCTCCTCTACTTTTCCTGACTGTCCTTAGGGGAGGACCAGGGATGTGTGGAGAGGAGCAGTTTAGTGATGCCCAGAGCTGACTGAACACCCAGGGAATGATCAAGGAATGAACGTATTCTTTCCTTTTTGAAAAATCTCATCCATGCGCACGCAGAGTGCAGCTCTCCTGGGGAGTTTCTGAAATTCACCCAGAGGGACTGAAACTGGAAGTCTTTGCCAAGTACCCAGGCTCCAGGGCACAGGGCAGAGACCAGCAGGCACATCATCCCTCTCCTGCTTGCACACAGCGCCACCCCCTCCCTGGACACCAGGCCTGCCCAGCCCCAGGCAAGAGGAGGTGGATCTGGAAGGCTGAGAGCCTGATCACAGTCCCATAAGAAACGGCTGGATTGTTGAATAAACAGAGGGGTCTCTTGGGAGCCGAGGGAACAGGTGGGGCTTGTCTCAAGCAAACTTCCCACTAAAACAACAAGCTTCTCGGTGTCTGTTTAAAGACTGTTAGACTTGATGTGCAGAAATGAATAGCCCTTTACACTTCCTTTGTTTGAGATGCTAGATGAGAGACACGGCCTGCTTGTCTCACTTCTCTGCATCCCAGCCTCGTGGGGACGAAGCTGGCAACTCTGTCCCTTCTGTACTGCTTTCACCTTGGAGCCCAGGGTTGGCCGCCCTCCTGATGGAACTTATTAGCACAGTGTCTGCTTCTACAAGTAAGAGCTTGAGCGGTGCTGTGCCCTCACGCAGGGCCCCCTGGACTCTGCAGTGTGCTGGCCTGACCTGCAGGTCACCCCTCCCCCTTGGGGCAAAAGCCAGCCGCAGCAGCTGCCTGGTAATTCTCGGCAGTAATAGGACCCCTTCTTAATGCCTATCAAAGTGCCAGGCGCTGGCCATAAGTAAGCTCTGGAAATTACTTTTGCTGAGAGATCCCGTGTGCCTGCCTCTGCATTTGGTTTGCAGGAGGTCTGAAGCCACTAGATGTTTTACTGAGCTCCCTCTCTCTTTTTGCAGCCAGCTTGTAAGTCCTGGATGACTCTTGTTAAATGGGCTTCTGAGGATTTGTGTGCTGCCTGTTTATGAGCCATGCTGGAGAACTCAGCCTTACATGGGGAAGCTTCCCGCACTGCAATGTGTGGGTGAGTGTTGGAGGGTATCCGGGATTAGCTTGGCCTGAAAGCCAGAAGAGCATGTTTATCCTGCTTTGTTTTTAAAGCAATAATGCAATGCAGTCGGAGGATGGCAAATAAAACCCCTAGGGTTATTATCTTTTCCTCAAGATCAAGGTTAAAAAGAACAGGAGCCAAACTTTGTATTGAATCCAACGAAGTTAGTTACCTGAGCATTTTACTCCACAAAGCTCCTCTCTAAAGCTCCCCACCTCCCTCTGCTTGGAGAATTTATACTTGGCTCATATATGAAAGAATTTGCAAGTTCTGGTAGGCTGACTCGTTAGTAAATATTCATGAGACATTTATGGTGAGAGGTAGAGTCATGACACAGACACCTGCCATGACTTGAAGAACCTTGATGAGAGAAAAGAAACCCTCAAGACTGGAAAGAGGTTAAGGGTGCCGCACACTGACCATCACTGGGAGCTCAGTTCCTGGAGCATCTTCTTTTTTTTTTTTTTTTTTTTGAGTCGGAGTTTCGCTCTTGTTACCCAGGCTGGAGTGCAATGGCGCGATCTCGGCTCACTGCAGCCTCCGCCTCCTGGGTTCAGGCAATTCTCCTGCCTCA
>NW_016107825.1:375819-435539 GCF_001604975.1 Cebus imitator | reverse complement strand
CCACCATGCCCAGCTAATTTTTTGTGTTTTTAGTAGAGACGGGGTTTCACCATTTTGACCAGGATGGTCTCGATATCTTGACCTCGTGATCCACCCGCCTCGGCCTCCCAAAGTGCTGGGATTACAGGCGTGAGCCACCGCGCCCAGCAGGAGCATCTTCTTATCTGCCGTGCTTGAGTCTAGGAACACTTCTAGTGACTGTGCTCTGAAAACATCAGTTCCTCTTTCAGGAAACAGCTCATCAAATATCCCAGACTCTGTGCCTCCTTGCGTTGTTTCCAGAGTCCTGAACCACTCCCCTGAGGTGCAGTTCAGGGAGGAACATTTTAAAATCACTTAAACTCATTCTACTCCTAAGCACTGTCTCCCTCACCCTACCTTGTGAGGCTGATTCGTGGTTTTTGTTACGAGGTTAGTAGGGGTTAATCATGACATATTCTCAATTTTGCCTCTTGATCTTCAAAACCTAAAGTATGTACTGTGTGGTGATTTAAGGAAAAGTTTGCCAAACCTTAGTCTTGATTTTAATTCTGTTGTTAAACATAGCATAATCCATTTCTTTTTCGCAAGTGCTCCAATCTGGTAAGGATGATGTGTTACGTCTCTTATTAAATCTCTAAAAATGCGTCCGAGCAGGTACAGAACAGGTTAAGGATAGCATGGAGTCCTGTCACTTCCCACCAGAGTCATCCTTCAGATAATATCAGTCTAATAATCAATGCAAGGCAACTCCTCTAGTTCAGCTGTTTACAAATGTGCCTTGTGTTCAGGGATATCAAGAGATCCATGTCAATTATCTTGTCTACATCCAGATATACCAAATATTCAAATATATCTCACTGCTGTTCTGGCCTGGGAGTGGTTTTCAGGTAACACTCTGACTAGTCTGATATAAATTATGTAGGTGTTTCTCTCTTTCTAACAACACACCAGATTTGTCACAGAATTTTTCTAGGACTTGGTGGCTTATTCTCCAAACAAGGATACTTGCTTAGGATATCACTTGCTACTATGATAGGCAAACTCCGAGATCTCAGTGGATTCGTACAATAAAAGTTTATTCTATTCTCAAAGCAATTCATAGTTCTTATTATGAATTAATAGGAATGTCATGGCTTCCATGTCATGACTCAGGGACTTAATCACTTATGACTCTGTCTTCCCCTAAGGCTTCAAGGGGAATGTGGAGGTAGAGAAGGTATACCTACTCTATAACTGTCTATCACCTTTACTCATATGCCATTGGTGGAAACCAGTCACATGACTACCAAAAAGGCCTGTCTTCCGACCTCTTCCCAGCCACACTCTAAGCCACGGAAAGAGAATATGAGTCTTTGGTGGGCATCTGGCCATGTCTGCCATGACGCTTGTTTGTTTATTTTTCTCTCACAAATTGTAACTATATTTAAAATATCTAAGTTAGGGCACCTCTTTTTTTTCTCATTATTTCTCACTGGGCATTGACAAATGGCCCTTGTACTGAGTCCAGGACATTTGTTTATTTTTATAAAACAAGATGTTCTGTTAGAATTATTTTACCTGTTAAATGATTGTATTTCCGATTTAAAAATTCATTCCACTCATGTAGGTCTTAAGATCATTCTCTGTAATTGAAGCCTACTTAGCAAAGACACTTAGTTGCAAATGATAGAAATCCAGCTTAAATTAGCATAAAAAACCCAAAAAAGAAACCCTAACAGGAGGTGCACCTGCTCGCCCAGCCCCATCCCTCTGTCCGGTCTCTGCTGCAGGAGCCGTGGGCTCAGAGGCCACACTGAGGGATGTATCATAGGCAGTGACCATCCTTGGGGCAGAAGTGGGGAGTGGGGAATAGTGCAGCTGTCAGGGGGACAGGAGCCCGAGGTGTATTCTGCCTAGGGTATATCCCAGAAACAAAAGACCTAAGGAACCATCACCTGGGAGATGGGAATAGGGACTTAGAATAGCCAGATCTCTTTCTCCTTCCATCTCTTTCATCTTCACTTGTCTATCTGACTTCATTCTTTTTCACTGCAGGCAAACACCAGCAGCCACACATGCCAGCATCATAGCCTAATATGCTTCTCACCTAATTTTAGATCAAGAGATTACAGGCAAGAAGTCTTATTGGCTGGATTTGAGACACCTGCCTGCTCCTCAGCCAATCACTATATCCACAGAAACAGGAATAGGTTAAAGGGCTATGCCCAAGCACGTTCCACACCACCACTCTCCGGTCATCCATGCCAGGGTCACGGGAATGTCTTCTGGGCAAACAAAAGCAATCCCCATCCTCTACTCAATGGAAGTAGCGTAGGGGAAGTAACACAATCCCCATAGAGATGGGGATTCCTTTATTATCTGTTATCCATATACATCATACCACTGGCCACGTGCAGCCACCTACACCTTAATCTTTCTCATTTCTCTCTCTCTCTTTTTCTTTTTTTGAGACTGAGTCTTGCTCTGTTGCCCAGGCTGGAGTGCAGTGGTAAGATCTCAGCTCACTGCCACCTCTGCCTCCCGGGTTCAAGTGAGTGTCATGCCTCAGACTCCCAAGTAGCTGGGACTACAGGCACGTGCCACCATTCCCTTCTAATTTTTGTATTTTTAGTAGAGATGGGGTTTCACCATGTTGGCCAGGCTGGCCTCAAACTCCTGACCTCAGGTGATCTGCCTGCCTCAGCCTCCCAAAGTGTTGCTTTTCATTTTTTATTTTAACTGGTTTTGTCTTACACACACACACACACACACACACACACATACACACACACACGCATACATGCACACAACTGAAAGACCATGTTTACCAATAACATAAAGTAAAATACATTCCATGCTATGATTGAGACATGCACAGAGTACTATAAAAGTTTGGAGGTAACAGAGATTCTGTGTGACACCGGATTAAGACTTGAAGAATGTACAGATTTCAACTAAGGGTGGGGAAGAGAGGACTTGGGGCAGACAGTCCTGGCGAGCTAAATGTCCGACACAATCCTCAGAGATGATCTGTATTAGAAATGGTGTCAGGGTGAAGGGCAGAGTGAAAGAGCTCCAACAAGTGTTTTGGGACCAAGGAGTAGCTGCGTTTGGTTGAGACCTATGAAGGCCAGAGTATCAGGATACATAAATTCTGGTATGTCTGTGTGAGAAACAGTCTCATTTCCTTATCGTCTCTCATTGTAGATTCAGTTTCCCTCATTAAATTCCAAGCTCCTTCAATCCCCCGGGAAAGAAACTCCTTTATAGAAAGTCAGCTGTGGTGATGTTTTTTTAAGTCTTCATAAATCATGTGAGCCCTTTCATAAATCACACAGAGCTGCCTTCATTTTGCAGCTGCACTCCACAGACACTTCAGGGGGAATGCTTCTATTTGTCCCAGGTGAAACTCTCAAGACATGGGCAGTCCCAGACCGCCTTCTGTTTCTAGATGGTACCTCTTCCATTCCATCCCCTTCGTTTGCCCAAAGGCCTCTTACTGTCTTCCCTTCGCCTCTCTCTTCCCCACCCTCTCCACCTATGAAAACAGGAAAGACTGTTATCAGTCACTTACACCTGATGATGGATTGATTAATTGCACTTTAACTGAAATCTAGTCACACAAGTATAACCTGTGCTTTCAACCATTCATTTGCATGTTAATCCTTTTATTTTCAAATGTGGAATGAAAGACTATTTTCCATGCTCAAAGAAATTCCAGGCTTTAACTTGATTGCTGTGAGATTTTATATGGTGGTGGTAAAGGAGGAGACAGAATAGGAAGAAGAGACCAGGAATAAAGAAAACAAAAAGGGGGGACTGGCTGTAACAGGAGGAAATACAGAAGGGGTGAAGAGGCGTGTGGAAATTGCATAGAGCATGCCTAACAGGCAACATGTTTGTTAAAATATTTATTGGATAAGTCCTCATGGAATGCACAGATGGATAAAAGTTAGATTTAGAAAAATAAATAATTTTTCTTTTCCAAACAGACATTAAGTTCTTTGGAGATGGGAAATGTGACTTACTTCTTCATCCCATGACACCAAGGATATATCACCCTACTCAATAAATGAGAGACAATAAATATATGCTGACTGAGGTGTAGCAAATATTGCCAAAATATTTTTCATGCTTGGAGTCTATCAATAAAATAATTTTTTAAAAGCCCCAAACCACAATCTTTTACTGCTAGAGACCTGGCACTTCAATCAACTAGCTGAACCACTTCAGCCTACTGGTTGACCTCTTTGCATCTTGTTTCTTCCTCTAACTAGCTGTAGATTAGCAGATTTGAACTTGTGCTCCATAAACCATGGGGTTTTCTGAAAGTGCCCCAGAAGCCATCATGAAGTAGAGAGGGCAAGGGAAAAGCCAAATGGTAAGAGTGAAAAGCTTTCCAGCCCTGCCTCAACTTCACCCCATCCTGCAGCTGTCAGGGAAGCAGCCTCACTTTTACTTTTACCTGTTTTACAGTTCTGAGTACATTTTTATTTCACACAGATAAACATTTGAAGACCATCGCACTTGACCTCTAAATACAAAATTCTATTAACTTTTATTATTTTTAAAGTATGTTTTCTAGCAGTAGTGTGTCATTATAGCAGCTTTTCGTGATGAATAGCCTTAACACTAATTTGAAACAATACAATTTCAAAACCTTTCCCAGATACACCTTAGACTACAAATAGATGCAGACATGATCTTAAAATTACTATTAGTATATTTTGAAGTGTTTTCAAAATAGTTGCAAAATCCTCAAACTGTATTCAAGATATTCATTGAATTGGCAGCTATTAAAATAGTTTTTGAAAACTTATCTTTTTCTAACCAGAAAGCTGAGTCATATTCTGTGGGTTCATGGAGGGAAGGCATTTTCCAATTAGTGAACTCTTGCATTGCAATAGAAAAACATAAAATCTCCTATGCATGAAAAAGAGAGCACAAATTCTCAATTGGATGATAACTGGTGAGTTATTTGGCCTATGAAAATATGAATTTTCATATTTTCATTGAAGATGAATGTATAGTCAACTTCTAGTTTGATGATGACTACACTCAAAATACTCCGTATATTGAACCCAAAATAATGTCTGATGATAAAAAATTGAGGTACGAGGAGATGAAACAATTTATATCACATGAATTGTGAGAGACTTTAAATTCATTGACACCTCCATGCCAGAAAGAAATAATCAAAGGCCAACCTCTAAGTTATTAATGTAGATGTGCAGTTATATGTGTGATCATGTTTAATGCAGTTCATCAGATATTTCCAACACAAGGAAAGCTTTTACTTCCTGGCTTTTCTGTGGTTGGATGGTGTCATGTGACTAGTTCAGGCCAATATTTGACGTGGGTTGGTTCCAGTCTAGCAATTTAATTGCTAATGTGAGAACTTTCTGAGCTCTCTTTAACCTGGCAGACTCTAAGAAACATCTAGATGGTGACTGCTTCCCTGACTCTGGTGACCAGAGACCCCAGATGACCATAATGATTGTGTGGTTGTGTAGTATGAATGAGAAGCCATTGTGGTTTTAGCAACAGAGATTTGAGGGTTAACCACTGCAGTATGATCCGATAGGATGTGTAAAAGAGAAATCTGTTTCAACCAGCTAGTAAGTAGCTTTCCTCTTCTAAGCAAATAGGGAAATTTGCAAGAGGCTAAACCACAGGCAGTGGTTTGGGAGATAACTATAGCACACCCCTTCTGAAAAAATCAAAAACAAAAAACAAAAACAAACAAGCCAAACTGCATTTAGTTTTCAGGCTCTCATGGAATACTTAAATACTCTCTGGGAGACTATTTTAATTGGAAGCAATGTAACTTTTCCCAACTTAAGGTTTTTAAATGGCATGTGTCATATTTATTTGAAAAAACATTGATTGAGGTAAAACGTAATAATAATTCCTGTAATGTTTTTCATTTGAAGAGAACTCTGAATTTTTTCCACAAAGCTTCATTGTTACAACTTTGTCTTTACTTTGAAATAAATGCTAAGGAAAGAAAATTATTCAGAGCCTCTCTCACAATCCCAGTTGCTGTCTTCACATACATTGATGATACATCACACACTTCTTTCTCCAGGCAACTTTGATGGCTCTCAATGTGCTTAAAGGAAAGAGCTGGGCTTATGGTTGGTGGAAGTAGTCAGGTCCCTTTGGAGAGTGGCAGAGGAGAATTCTTTCCCAGAATGAGTCACAAGGTCCACATGGCTGCTTAGTTCATGGTTCCTGCTAGCCAGAGTAACAGAGTGTGTTCTCCTCATTTTTTGGTTTTACAGCAATGTTATTAATAATTCCATTGCTATGAACTGAGGTTTGGATGTGTTCCCTCCTGATTTTTAAAAATATACTAATAGTGAATCAGGATGAACCCCCAAATGAGAAAAAAACATGCAAAGAAACCTCTGCGTGATTCCACTCATACCAGGCCAATCAATTTCTTATACTTTATAGTTATTTTATGTCATTTAGTCTTACTGAAAGAAAAATGGCTGAAATATTCTTATTCCTATCCTCCAGTTAACCAATTAGTCACTAAAAGTGATGACTACTTAATTAGTGTCACTAATTATTCAATGTATTTGTTTAAAATATCATACTTGAAACCAAGTACCCAAATATAGCTTTATTTTTCAAGCTGGTGTATATTTTCCACATTCAATCTTGAAACTATAAATTTACTTATGGACAATCGAGTCTCATAAGGCTTTGAAAAATGTAGATTGGTGATGAACACGATGACCTGCTATAGACCATTAATAGTAATTGCTGACACATTTTTATCACTTGCTAAATTGGGAAAGCAGACATCTTTGCTTTATGAGTGATAGTGGTACCCTGACATCACTTGGGCTTCCACTGAAGAACTTCCTTTAAAAAGTGACTCTTGTTCCCTGGTAGCTATGTCAATAAGCCAGTTAAAGTCATCTATACCTCGTCATCCTGACCACGTTTCTAACATTAGAACAGATGCTCTGATCTAGTTTAAAGAATACAAAGAGAAATCGATACCTTCATACTTTTGCTCATCTACTAGGACAACATATGCAAATAACATTAGCAAAAATTTCCCTTTTATGAGTTCCTCCTTGAAATCACACAGTTTATTAAGGGTTTGCTAAATCAATGATTTCATAAGTAGAGTCAGTCTTAAGTAAAGGAGACATAAACAACAAAAATTATGGAAATCCTTTTTCAATGGGATGAACCCTTTTGCATGCTGCTTCGCACTCATCAGTGTTGTCAACGACGTTTATGGGGACTGCTGGGCTGCACGGAGTACGTGAGGACATGATCATGACTTTGGGTCTGTTTATGAGGTAAGATAAAAAATTGTGCTGCAGACAGTTGTAGCAGTCAGAGAGCTGTAAAAATACTACACAAGACAATAATTTTAAAAGAATGCTGTTATTTTATGTGTAAGCATAGATCTGTTTGATTTTATGCGTAAAGGATGTGGAATGATAAGTGAGAAGTAGTCAGGGAAATGTTAGGTTAGCGGATTTTCTGTGTCTTTATTTACTTTTGAGGATGTCCAAAGTTATGTAAGGCAGTATATATACACGAACACATATATTTGGAAAAGAATCTGGCTGGATTTGAACTGCTAGTTATTTATTTATTAATGCTTATCATCAAGCATCTGTTAACATTTGATGATTTTGTTAACCTCCTTTTATTAAGCACTTTGCATGTATCAGACCCTGTGCTATGCACTTATATTTTGAGTTGGTTATTGTTATCCTCATTTGGTAAGAGAAGAAACAGAGTGCAGAAAGGTTAATTAAATGTTGGAAAATTATGAAGCTAAGATTAGAAACTGCATCTTTCTGAATTCAAACAGTCACTTTGAAAATAGATGCTTTGATGAATTAACTATTTGTCTGTTTATTTTCCTTAAATATGCTATTTAAATGTGGTTGGAGAGTTGAGTAGGTGAATAGTGGAAAATAAGAACCTAAGAAATCAGGGAGTGACATACTGCAGACAGAAAAAATATTGTTGGAGAAAATAGAATGGAAACAACCTCAAGTGAAATAAATGAAGTTTTCTTTTCCTTTACCCCCATCGTCACATCCCAGAAGGAGCTTGAATTTATTGACCCAGAGCCACAAGTTAAAAAGTCAAACACAGAGTAGAGCCTGAGTTAACCCCATTTGTTCTCGAAGGTGGTCACTACAGCAAGCTACAGTGTCAGCACCTAGAGGACTGGCTGGAGGTGGCAGAAAGGAACATGGAGGTCCACCAACTAAAACTTATGGGGTCATGATGTTAAGCAGAATCCATGATGACATACAAACCGTGAAGCCTAAAACAAGGCTACATATACCTCCTTCAGTTTGCTCAAAAGAAAGAGGATGCATTTTCCAGGCCAAGGTTGCCCTAGACTTTTCTATGTTTGTGGATTTTATATACCTCCTCCACATATATTTCATTTGACATATATTTGAATTTTCTAAACTTTTTTATACAATCTTATGTTGAGTTCAGTGATGTAATTTAAATATTCTGTGAATGCCTGGAGAGGAAAATTTGCCATGTGACAATATTCCATGGAGCTACCTGGGGAAACTCATGACTTGGTGTCATGGACAATGTTGCTGCTCACATGTGTAAGCTGTTTTGCGTGTGTGCCTGTAAATGGGGAAGTGTGAAAGAGATTTCGTCTCATTCCTAGCCATCTGTTTAAGTGAACTTTCTTTAACAGACTCTGAGCATCCACATAGAATCTGTTTCAAATGTATCAGCAGAATCACAGAGACAGTAGTTTTAGGCATTTTATTTCTCAGCAACACACATGCCTTGAGGATTATCACCTAGGATCCTCTTCCCTGTCTGTGCATCCCTAGGGCATAATAATTCTGTGGAACTCGGTGCAAAATTTAATTTTCTGGACAAGCACACTGAATTGCCCCTCAGGGAATGGGACACAAAGGAGTATGAGCTTTCAGCTAGAGTGCTGGATACTTTCACTAAGGTCTCTGTGTGAGCAGGATTCACAGCTTCCACTGAGAGCAGTGGCTCCATCACAGTGGATCAGACAGTCACCTCTGCCTTCCTGGGAGGAAAGTAGGGGCTCTGGTTAGACCTCAACATCTTAAAGAAGAGCAGAGTGGGCTGTGAATAAATGTCTTTCCCCTGGGAAAAACTTCCTTGTTTAGTTGCTGGAGTCCAATGGCAATTTTTTTCTTTCTTTATGACTTCCAACCCCCCTACATGGTCTCACTACTGCCAAGTTGCACACAAGCATGCCTTTAAGCCAGCAGTAGTCCAGGGGTCTCTGGCAGCATCTTGATTTCTTCTCCTGGTTAGGGTTCCATGCTGGGTCTGGTCCTCACACAGCATTGCACGTGGGCACATTGCCCAATAAATCATAGCAATCACAGGCTCCCTCTATAAATGGGGCTTTTCTTCTTATGTCTTCTACCTGGTGCAAAATACATTGAGGACCAATTTTCTATGAGTAATTTTATGATTTTATACATTTGCAGGAACCCAGGTCTTTAATAAATCAGACCTTTGGAGTCCTTGGAGTATTTTTCTTTTTACCACAGATCCGAATATTTTGTATGGTTTGTGGTCATTTGTTTTTTTAATATTCTGGCTGGTTTTCAGTTCGCTTGGTGGTGTTGGCTGCAGACTTGTAATTTCTGCTAGAGTTGAATTTTCCACTCAGAGAAATTTTATAGCTCTCTGGTGTTCACAGACATCAGAACAGACATTTTTGCCAATTTGACCAACTTCATTGACAGACTCAGAATCCTAAGTGTGGGCCAGATAATGGACGTGATTCATATGTTACAAGCACCCCTGTTGATTAGCCCAGGATCTGATGCTGGCGTTGTGTGAATAACATTCTCCAGCCTCCCCTCAGGGTGTCTTGGAGTATGCAAGGCCCTATCCCACATGGCAACGCAAATGTATCCCTCATCTCCAGGATTTATTCTCAGGGTCAACCAAATTCTTTGGGAGAGATGCAATGTCCATGCCATCATAAATATCTTTCTTCTTGACTATATATGAGGTGAAAGGATGCTTAGTGTTCGGAACTGATGCTGCATTATCACTCATTAAACCAATAGACTGGCTTTAGGGGAAAAAAACAGTATTAGAGCAGTCTGTCACATGGGAAGGCTAAAATGATTTTAGAGAGGCTCCCTCATTCTGTTTCAAAAGAATGATCTCAGGAGAATGACAGATATCCCAGATGTCATTTAAGGACAGCTGACATAAGACAATACATGCCTAAAGTCACCTATCAAGGCAATGAAAACTCAGCACTCAAATCTTTGTATATAATCTAGCTGGAGCTAAAATTAATGCTAATTATTATGCATGAGCAGGTATTCTGAGTGAAGTTTAATTCCACATAGGAAATAAAACCTTCAGAGAAGTTGGGGGAGGGGAATTAGGAACAGTTGAGCATCTGCTATGTGGCCTATGCCTTGCCTCTGTTAAAATTAAGTAAATGCAGAAGGACTCATAAGTCCCATTTTACAGATTAACCACTCAAAAAGGGCAAACAAAGTAGCATACCCAGTTTTCTCTCTTACACAGCATGTCCTTCCCACTCCACAGCTGCCTCCTTAAACTCATATAAAGCTGTGAGTTGACATTTTGAAACTTCAACATTTGGCCAACTCCATCCCATTTCCAACTTTCCTGTCCCTTTCTTTAACTTTAGAGGGCTTTCCTTCTTAAATATATTTTCCTACAAGTTTCACGCAAGACCTGCCCTCCAACACTGGGTTATAGACCAAGGAATATATTGATGAAATGTAAGGTAATTCCTGTCTTCTAGAAGCTTGTAATCTAAGTGGAAATACCATGAGGCAATGACATCCAGTAAACAGTTTGACAACAAAGTAATATTTGTCACTACCTTCACTCATTTATTTATTCCTTCAGTCATAGTCAATGAACTCTAATTTTTCTAAAGTGTAATTTGTTTAACATACACTTCACAAACATTTGCAGTAGCCTATCATGTTAAAAATACTTGTGTTTGATCTTCTGCTCTTCTGTCAGTTTGCTGAGAATGATGGTTTCCAGGTTCATCCATGTCCCTACAAAGACTAAAATGCAATAAAATAAATAAATGGAAAAAAAAATACTTGTGATACAAAACGTTTAAAACGAGACTGAAAGATCAGAAGCAGTTAAGACAGAAAAGAGAATAGTCAACCAGGAAACAGAAACGAAAACAGTCAACCAGGAGCCTTCGTGTGCAGCAGGAACCTCTTGACAATTGAAGTAAAATGTAAAACTCAAATGGGCTTGGCTGTTCTCGTTCAGTCTACCTAAGGAATGAACTCTTTCCTGATACAAAATATAAATGAAATTAATTCAAATAGATCCACATACAAGTTGAATGATCAAATGTATCAGAACGTCAGAAAATGGCCCAGGAATTGACTGTGATCAGCAGAGATTATTTGAGGAAATATTGCAGAGAACATTGCTAGGGAAAACTCATGGGTGGCAATGCAGGTGATTTTAAAAAATAAGAGGAGCTAACATTAAATACAGTAAATCACAGAGTGAGAAAGTCACCTTCTTCCAATGTTCCTTCAATTAGACTCTCCCAGTATGGCCTGCTAACTCACTACCTCTACTACTTGGTAGCCTTCCCTCTTAATAAAGAAAATGACAACCGCTGGCTAATTGCTTTCAGTAGGTAAGAGTATCCAGTAATAATTTTTAAGATTATTTTGTTTTTGTTTTATTTATTTTCATTACTTCCTTATACTTACAAGTGATGCTAGTTTTCTATTTATGATCAAAACATACAATTTCCCTTTAAAATAAATTCATGTTTTTTTAGAAAGTGTGTCTTTTCATCTATCTCATTGGAAGAAGCTTAGAAGTCTGTGTTGAGGAGAGTGTGGATTTATGAGATCCCTGCACATGGCTGGTGGCAAAATAAATTTGTATGAGAACTTGGGAAACAGTCTGGCATTATCCCCTTAGCTTGAACATTTGCACACCCTAATAACCTGCCAGTTCCACCTGTTTGTCTGAATCCAAGATACATGATACATTTTTGTGCTTAAACGGTGGGAGACCTGTAGAGAACCTTCCCAGAAACCCTCTCAACAAAACCAAAAACATGGAAACCACCCAATGCCCACTGGCAACAGAAGAGTGAATTAATTATTAATTAATAAACTAAGGAAATTTCATATAATAGAGCATAATACAGTGGTCAAAATGAGTGAACCGTAGCCATGCAGAACACTATGGATAAAGCTAAGTAATAAGAAATGAAAAAAAGCAAGACTCAAAAGATTATATGTCATCAGATTCTTTTTCTGAGAATAAAACCAACCAAAATTAAAAGTTAAAATACATAAGATGAGGCATATTGATAAACCAAGACTGTATAGAAATGAAAGCAACAGAATAATGAACACAAGACTCAAGATAATTTTGAAGCAGCAGAAGGCAGGGGCATAGGTTGTGGAAAGCTATCCATATGGTTGGATTTGCAATTGACTAAAAATTTTTACCATTATTGCAATAGGGAAAGGCCTTTCCCAGAAAGAGTAGTTTAGATAGTCCCAATAGACTGGAGCTTGGGAGTCAGGTCAAGGGGAATTGGGAAAGCACCTGTATTAGTTGGTTCTCATGCTGCTAATAAAGACGTAACAGGGACTGGGTAATTTAAGGTAAAGAAATTTAATTAACTCACAGTTCCACATGGCTGGGGAGGCCTCACGATCATGGTGGAAAGCAAAGGGGAAACAAGACACATCTTATGTGGCAACAGGCAAGAGGGAGAGAGCTTGTACAGGGAATTCTCATTTATAAAACCATCAGATCTCATAAGACTTATTCTTAATGAGCAAGTGGGTTAGTTGGTTTTTTGATACTACCATGCAAAAGCATGGCCTGCATTCCAGTCCAGACTGAAGGCTGTCCATTCTCCACACCAAGAGAAATGCCGAATACACAGAATTTAAATGGGTGTTTGGAGATGGCCCCTCAGTGAATAAAATAGTCTCTGTAGGAAGTGGAGCTGGATGGATGATTTGGAGTCTTGAATGAGTCTGAGAGTGATGGGAGTCCAAGCCGGCAATTTTTTTTTTTTAAAGTCCACAAGAGTGTTTATCTCCAGGAGAGGAATTGGTGATTTTCCTATGTGGAAAGGGAAAATAGAATAATTCTTTAGGCTGTAGAATAGCAAGAATATATTGGCACCTGGCGAAGATTAGCAGAGCGAGAGCTGGATGCTATGCTGTGTGGGGCTGGACATCGGAGGTGTGAAGCCAGCTGAGGAGCTCTGGCAGTAGCTTAGACCCCGAGGCTATGAGCTCGCCTCTCAGGTGATAGTCTTCTCACAGCAGTTTCCTCCCAGATGCCCCTAGCTCTCTATGAGTCCTTTATGTTTTGCTACCTACAGCTTCAGCTGAATTTATTCTCCAAAGCAACTGATCCTTTTCAGTTGTCTAGGGAAATAATTATTGTTTAAAATCAACCCTTTCAATAAGAACCAGTCCAGAAATCAAAAAGTACACAAGATGTGACAGAAATGAGTAAGAAACCGATATTAGGGGGATGACTTTCAAAATTCTGTTCTTTTTCTATTTACAATACACTTGAGCAAAATAATACTTGAGATTCCTGAATGAAACACTGCAAGGATGTCACACAGTTCCTCTTGAAATGACAATAAGGTTGAGATACCAATAAATCAATCTGAGAAATTCCTTAATATCCTGTAGCTGAGGAATGATTGCAATAGGAATCCCTGCGAAACGCGGCGTATCCTTTCCAATGTCCAAAACCATGGGCTCCACTAGGCTTTGACACCTTATATCCTCTGTGGGTTCTGACGGGCATTCATCATAGCGCATGCTATGTGATGAGCCCTCCTTTCCTCATTTTTTTTAGATTATAGCAAAATTGCAAAACAAATCCTTCTGGAAAAAAGGAAGGAAGCCAAACAAGCTACACTTTATTTGAGCTGGCTGGCTGAGAGGCTGCTGTGTACGTCTACCAGGGCACATACGTCCTGTGGAGTCCTAAGGAGAGAGAGAAACAAGTGGTTAGTGAGACTGAACACTGAGCCCAGTGCTATTGAAATTTTTGGCCAGTTACTAACTCTTTGTACTTAAATGATATGACATCTGAAATAAAATAAAACGAAACAAAAGGTATGGTTGTTACCACAGGTTGAACTTTCATACTCAGTATGACTAAACAGACCCCCCCTGATGAGACTGAAATAACAGGACCAACCTCACTGGAGGGCCCCTCTTAGAATTACTAAGAAGGAGGAAATTCCCATTACTGTACAACAGGAAGTCTATATAAAGTGAACCTAAAACTTTTAGGCAGCGGCTCTGAGGGAGCAGAGTGCTTGGAATCTAGCTAATAACAGTGGGAAATAATATCCACATTAGATAGCGGCTTCAGAAGTAGTGGCACTGGCTATCTTTTTTGGGAGTTTTCAGTATTTAGATTGTTTTCCATTTTCAGATGGGCTTAATACAATTGGAGCCCTAAGAAAGAAATGGGCAGCTATGATCTGGTTATTTATACTAGGGGGGGAAGCCAGAGGAAAAGGAAAGAAGAGCTGGATTCTCAAGGAGTCGTATCCAAAAGACACAGGCAATGTCTCCTTGGACGGGGCAGCAGTTAAAGAAAAGCTGTTGAGAAGACCTTTATCCAAAAGATAGTCGAACTGGCAGTGGGAGCTGGAAGGAGATGCCGAGGCTGGAATTAAAGTATATCAGCAGCCACATCTTCAGAGTAGAATTTGAAAAGTTTTATTTATTTATTTATTATTTTAGAGACAGGGTCTTGCTCTCTCACTTGGGCAGGAGTGCCGGGCTTGATCACTGTAACCACAGGGCTATGAGAATGTAAGGTATTCCAAGGAGGGCAGTGATGAATTGCTGCCATTCGGCATGAACATAAAACTCAACGCATTCAATACCGAACACTAGAGTAATAAATCTGGGAATCTCAAAGATGGCTTATATCTCTAAATGCCAGTCACAGAAGTTTCTTAAGGCTTACTAATGTAGTCCAGAAACTGCAAGGGGATCAGGTACTTCAACCCTTCCACCATGAAATATACCTTTTATTAATCCTAAATGCCAACTTCTCCTCACCTAGCTGGCGTTTCCTGAACTCAATAGAGAAATATTACTTGATCCTTTAAAATTAAGGAACTGTGGTGTGGAGGAATTCAAGACAACCCCAGGTTTTGAAGAGAATGATAAAAATACTTTATATTTGTATAGCATTTGATATACAAATGTGTACATAAGTGCACACGTATTAGCTATGCCTATGAGCTTTACAACAGTCCCATGAAGTGGGTGTTACAGGCATTCCCATTTTACTGTTAATTTGCTCCATTTTCTTTATCTTCGTCTTCTGTGAGTTTGTACAAATGTATCTACCAGTACTAATTACTCCAGTCATTCCACAGGTGTGGTCTCTGGACCCGCAGGATCAACATCACTTGGTACTTGCTAGAAATGCACATTCTTAGGTACCCTCTAAAGACCCATTGAATCAGAAACTCAGGGGTTGGGGGCAGAAATCTGTGTTTTAGCAAGACCTCTAGGTGACTCTGATGCATGGTTGAGTTTGAGAGCCACTGCGCTATTCTCAGCCTCGCTCCAATTCCTGAGCAAATCCTGACTGCTGCAGGATACAGATCAGACAGCTCAGGACTCCACTCGTTGGGACTATTTGCCTCTCCATTTCCAGAATCTGGGTGCCCCAGAGCCTAATTTTAAGCTGGCCCACTATTACTCATCTCCACTCTGAGTTTCTAGACTCAGCTGAAGCTCGATCTGGGTTTTGGGAAAGCCAAATGCACCTGAGTAAATGCTTTTGCAGGAGACCGTTCATTCATGAGGGCAGTAAAGAAAAGAAAACATCTTTCTTTCCATCTTAGGTTCATGGTTAAGGCACCTATAACAAAAGACAGACTAACAAGAGAAAAAAGTACACATTTATTTAATATGAGTTTTATGTGATGGGAGCCTCATGAAGAAATGGAGACCAAATAAACAGGTGAAATGGTGTATTTCTATGCTTAGATGAAGAGTGGATAGTCATGGAGAGATACAGTTGGACAAATAAAGTATGATCTAATGTAACAAACTGGGGAAAGCATAGCAAGATCCGTGTGTCCAGATTCTTCTTTGCATCTGTGTATCTCTGGCTCTTTTCCCCTGAGGTATAGGGAGGGCATCTCACAAACGAAGAGCCTATGACCTGCTCCAGGGGAGAAGGGGGGAAGGTGAGGGTAACCTTCCTGCTTCTGCCATTTTCTGAAGTGCCAAAGTGGCATAGTCTGCGGTAGTGTGTTCTGAGCTCCATTAGAACCAAATATTCCTCCATGCCACAGTTTCTTAATAGAGGCAGGGCCCAAAGAAATCATAGTCACTGAGGAAGGGTGGACGTGGGTCCTACCTCAGAACATGGATAGCAGAGTGGTCCTTGTTTTGTTTTGTTGAACACAAAGGGTAGAGGATTTCTTACGTGTCCCTGCTCTCCAGGAACATGTGGCTCAGATGAAGTTCAAGGTTGTCAGTATCCATGTAGGCTGCAGCCTGGATCCACATCCCCCATTCACACTGGTGTTTTCCCTGAGGCCGCTTCTTCTGTCTCGACCCAGTTCTCCCAAATTCTGATGGCTATTTCATGTCTACCTGTCTTCTGATGGACTTTGAGCTCATAACTTGCTTTAGCCTTCCAAGTCTCCCTCCTAGGCACAAAAACCTTATCTCTGGACCCCAGCACAGTGGCCAAGGCAGGTAGTTCATGGCAGTCCTTCCCAGGTAATGTCTGCTTCCTGCCTGTCTTCAAAGGTTTGCCCACCTGTTAAAATTTTGACCTTGCACTTTCCTACCATCCACCACTTCCGAAACCGGCATAGACACTTGGGACATTATGCATTTGAGACATATGCATGTGGGACATTGTTCCTGACTTCAGGCCATACTCAGAGTCTGCCTCCACAGTCAGATCCCTTTCCTCAGCCTCATTCCACGGCCTGGAAATATCAGGCTCCTGGCTGCCTCTACCTCCCTGCCTGGGCCATGTTATCTCACTCGACCCATAAAGTCTTATTTGAATTATGAATTGTGACAAATGATCCAATATCACAGAATCAACAAAACCCAGTTTTTTTCTTTTTTCTTTTAATTTTACTTTAAGTTCTGGGATACATGTGCAAAATGTGCTGGTTTGTTACACAGGTACACATCTGCCGTGGTGGTTTGCTGCACCTATCAACCAATCATCTAGGTTTTAAGCTGTATTTGTCCTAATGCTCTCCCTCCCCTTGCTCCCCACTCCCCCAGGCCCCAGTGTGTGATGTTCCCCTCCCTGTGTCCACACGTTCTCATTGTTCAGCTCTCACTTACAAGTGAGAACATGTGGTGTTTGATTTTCTGGATAAAGAAAATGTGGCACATATACACCATGGAATACTATGCAGCCATAAAAAAGAACGAGTTCATGTTCTTTGCAGAGTCATGGATGAAGCTGGAAGCCATCATTCTCAGCAAAGTTACACAGGAACAGGACCAGTTTCTTTCAACTGCATACCTTTAACCAGCAGGTGACCAGGAAATACCTCATGTTTTTTGCTTTGTTGTGCATCAGGTATAACAAATGCTTGGCATCTAGTATACCTGATCAATAAATATTTCTTGAAGGGAAGAGAGATGGGGAAGGAGGAAAGCAGGCAGGAAGGAAGAAGGAAGGGAAAATAAGGAAGGGAGGGAGGGAGAGGAAAATGTAATGTGCCCCTTTTCTCACTAGGTTATTGGGGGATACGTAATTGATGATATGCAAAGTATTTTCAGCTTTTTGGAAATTCACTGTTTAAATCTCAAGTTATTTTATTGTTGGCATTAATAAAATAACCAGTTGTATCCACAGGATACTGATACATTTTTAGTGAGGTCAAGCTCACAGCTACTGGCAGTTGTTATCTATTAATAGAGCTAAAAACTCAAAGAAAAAGAAAACACATCAAATTCAAGGAGAAGGCTGCTGAGCGCAGGTGGGAAATGACTGCACTGGACACGAAGAGCCGGAGAGGCCTGCAGCCCTCCAGGCCTCCAAGGAGACGCTGAGGGCGGCCCAGGAAGGGATTGGCAGGGGGAGCTGGTTCATCAGGCTGCCGGGTGTGAGAGACGAAAGTGCGGTTCCCTTGCACAGAGACTGGGGTTCGGGCAAGGGCGTTGGCAGTCTCGCAGCCACTGGACACACTGACCGCTTCCACCCGCAGCAGCAGCCGGTGCTCCGGACCCCTTCTCCCTGCCTCTCGGGCTGCCTGGCAGGAGCCCTCCTCCTCCTGCCCGCCTGCCCAGAGTCCTTTCCTTTCTTTCCAAATGCCAGCCTCCAGATCTCCCGGAAAGAAGGTGGGTGCCCCAGGATTCGCCCTTTAGAAAGAAATCTAGCCGACACCACCTGTTTGCTCCACACAGGCTTCTTAGAGTTCTGGGGTTGGGGCGGGGGGACGGGGTTGATTTGTTGAGTGAAGTTGTTATTTTCCTTAAACAGTGTATCGCCTTTTCCTTTTCAGGTGAGCAGATTTCCCATGTTCTCAGAAAGAAAAAAGAAACCTCTCTTCTGCTATTTTCTTTCTGCCATAGGGAGATGCCTGGCATCCTTAGAAAAGCTGTATACTAGGAAAGCTGTACCCTGTGCAGTACAGTTTCAGGGTTTGGGGAAGGCCACTTGAACCCCAAGACCCCCCTCCCCAGCCTCCGCAGAGCCTGCATCCCACCTCTGCACTCACCGCTCTGCTCCAGTCCCAGGCCAGGATTCCACCCTGGCTCTGCTCCCTCTTTCTCCTGCTGGAACAGGTGAGGAGAGGCCAGCAACGGGGCAGCACAGCAGGGACAGGGTGTCTCCTTCCTGGTTCTTGCCTTCCTTCCCCACTGCCGGCATTACCTGGCTTCCTTCACCTGCAGACTCTGTCTACATCCATGTCCTGGACCAATTCTGATCTCAGTGGGCTGAGATCTACAGACGTGCACTCCATCTGGTGACTCAGCTTCAAGTCTCTGTGGCTTCTGGGCCACCTCTGCCTTTTGAGAAGGGCAGGGGCCGTGATGGTTTGGTTGGCCCCCGAACCCCAGTCTAGGCCTGGGCTCTCAGAGATGGGATTCAAAACACGTTTGTGGGGGCTGTGGTGTTGGTCTAGAGATCAAGCCACTGTCACGTTTCCTAGACCAAGGGCTTCAAAACTTGCCCAGGCTCTGAGATCCTTTATGCTGGAGACCCTGCCTTGTTCTTGATTTTCTCTCCTTTTGTCCCAAAGTCCTGGAGCCCTGTCTTTGAACCACAGCCATGTGACTTAAACTCTTGCTATCTGCAGTCAGCTTCCCATTCCACTAACTGCAGCTGGTCCTCCCATGTAAGTCAGCATTGCCTGTTGCTGCCTTCTGGGCACTCTGCTACCCACCATCTTCTCTAAGCATCGAGCTGCCCAGCTGCAGAACACCTGGAGGTGATGGGAGGGGTGGTGTAGACCTACTGGACTTCCTGTTACTGGCAAGAATGACAGTAGGCAGAGCATGCTTGGCTGTTTAGGCCAGGGCACGCACCACTTCCCTGCATGAGTGGGCCTCCTGCCCTTCCACACGGGATCATGTAAACATTTTAATGTAACAGATCGATTTCTTTTCTCACTCTGAACATTCGAAATCTGGTGTGTCATTTAAACTTACAGCACATCTCCATGGACTGGCCACTTTCCTCAGTGTGCAATAGCCACACACAGTCAATGCTCCTGTGTTGGCAGCACAAGTCTCCATGCTCTTGGGGAAACTAAAAGTGGGTTAAGTACAAAAAGAAGAGGCTATTTTAGATTAGTTGGATTGAATGAAATATATTGTTAGAATTCATCTACTTTTAAAATTTTTATTGTTTTTAATTAGTATACAGTATATTATGAACTGAATTTGTCCTCCCCCCCAAAAAATTAGTATGTTAAAGCCGTAACCCACAGCGTGAATGTGTTTGTTTTAGCTGTTCTGATAGGAATAGAGTGATGTCTGGTTACTGTTTTAATTTGTATTTCCCTAATGGCTAATGACACTAAACGTCTTCTCATGTACTTTTATTCATTCTTACTTTCCCTTTGATGATATGTCCGTTTATATCTCTAGCCTATTTGTTAAATTCAACTTTTTGTTTTCTTATTGTTGAGTTTTGAGAGTATTTTTATAGTCTGTATATAAAACCTTTATTAGGTATGTGATTTGCAAATATTTTTATCTTAGTCTGTAGCTTGTGTTTTTATTCTCTTAATCTCTTTCATAGGACAAAGTGTTTAATTTTAATAAGATCCAGTTTATCAATATTTTCTTTTATTAATAGTGCTTTTGGTGTCATGTCTAAGAATGCTTTGTCTGACACAAGGTCACAAGAATTTTCTCCTGTGTTTTCTTCTAGAAGGTTTGTAGTTTTATTTTTATCTATAACCTCTTTTGGGTTAATTTTTGGGGAAGCTGTTAAGTTTAGGTTAAGCTAATTTTTGGTATACAATATTCCAAATAACCCAACACCATTTGTGGCATTGCTTTTGCACCTCTGTCAAAAATCAAGGGGCCATGTTTGTGTTATTCTGTTCCACGTCTCCACTTATCTGTTTATTCACCAAAATCATCGTATCTTGATTGCTGCAGCTTTATAGTAAATCATTAAATCTCTTAGTGTGAGTCCTTGAATTTTATATTCATTTACAAAATATTTAGCTGCTCTAAGCTCCTTTGATTTTACATATAAACGTTAGTATTAATTTGTCTACTTCTACAAAAAAAATTCCTGCTGGGATTTTTACTGGGACTGTGTTGCATATTTAGATCAATTTTAGAAAAATTGGCCTCTTTACTATATTGAATCTTTCAATTCATGAACATATGCTTTCTAATTATTAATATTTCATTCTTTCTTAATTTCTTTCACTGGTATTTTGTATTTTTCAGATTACAGCCTCAATATGTTTTGTTAGATTTATCTCTAAGTATTTCATTTTTTGCACCTATTGTAAATTAGATTTTTAAAAATATTTCTATTGCTTGTAATATATATTTGTATATATTTCAGGATATTTGTTTTTATGTGAACTTGTATCTTCCAATCTTGCTAAACTCATTTATTAGTGCTAGAAGTTTTTGTTGTTGCTGATTCCTTGGAATTTTCTACATAAAAATCATGTTATCTGTCAACAATAATAGTTTTATTTTTCCCTTTTCCATGTGTATACCTTTTATATGTCTTTGTCTATTTTTACCTTATTACTCTGGCTAACACTTCTAATACAACATTGATTAGCAGATGTAAAGATGGACATACCTTATTATCAGTCTTAAAGGTAAAGCATTCAGTTTTTCATGATTGAATATGATGCTAGTCGCAGGCTTTTTATAAATGGCCTTTATTAGATTCAGGAGGGTCTCTGCTATTGCACATTTTCTCTGAGAGTTACTAACATGAATGAATGTTGTATTTTGTCAAATGCTTTTTCTGCATTCGCTGATATGATCATGTGGATTTTCTTTTTTTTTTTAATTGTACTTTAGGTTCTGGGGTACATGTGCAGATCATGCAGGATTGTTGCATAGGTACACACATGGCAATGTGGTTTGCTGCCACCATCCCCCCATCACCCACATCTGGCATTTCTCCCCATGTTATCCCTCCCCGACCTCCCCACCCCCACTCGCTTGGCCTCCGCCAACAGATCCCAGTGTGTGATACTCCCCTCCCTGTGTCCATGTGTTCCCATTGTTCTAGTGGATTGCATTGGTTGACTTCCAAATACTGAGATAGCCTTACATTCCCAGGATAAACCCTACCTGATTATAATGTATTATTTTAATATGTTCATGGATTCAGTGTGCTAACATTTTTTCTTGAGGATTTCTGTGTATATAATCATAAGGAATATTGTGAGTGTTTTGGAAACTGTGTTCTATTCTGGTAATGCTGGCTTCATGAAATAAGTTGGAAAATATTCCCTTCCCTTGTGTTTTCTGGAATAAATTGGGTAAAATTTGTGTTATTTTTACTTTAAATGTTTAGTAGAATTTGCCAGTGAAAGTACCTTGATGTAGAGGTTTAATTTTGGAGTGGTTGGCAATAAATTTTATTTCTTTATAGTTACAGGACTGTTTAGGTTACCCATTTCATCATCTTATATGAGATTTGGTTGCTTGTGGTTTTTGAGAAATAGGACCTTTCATTTAAGATCTTTCGGGGGGAAATAGTGGAAGGAAAGCAGGGGGTGAGGAGTTGGGGAAAGACAGCATGGGGAGAAATGCCAAATACAGGTGATGGCACAGAAGGCAGCAAATCACACTGCTATGCGTATACCTATGCAACAATCTTGCATGTTCTTCACATGTACCCCAAAACCTAAAATGCAACTAAAAGAAGATATTGAGTTTATGTGTATACAGTTGTTATTATTCTTTTTGATGAGAAATCCACAGAATAGTTGTTCCCCTGTAAGTAAACTGTCATTTTTCTCTGGCTGCTTTCAAGATTTTTTTCTTTATTTTTAGATTTCAGGAGTTTATTAAATGTTTGGGTATGGATTTCTTTGGGTTTTCCTGTTTGTGGTTTGCTTGGCTTCTAATATCTGTGGGTTTGGGTATCTCACCAAACTTAAGCTTCCAGCCATCATTTCTTCACATATTTTGTCCAGATCATACTCTTTCTCCTTTTCCCCTGAAACTTTGAAAAGAATAATGCTAGACCTTTCGTTATCGTCTCCCTGAGGTTCTCTTCATTTGTCTTCATCCTTTTTGGTCTTTGTTGCTCAGGTAGAACAGTATCTGTTAGTCACTCTTCAAATCATGAACTGTCTTCATGCCATATCCGTACTGCTATTGAGCCCATCCATCAGGATTTTTATTTATTATATTTTTCAGTGCTGTAATCTCAATTTGGTTCTTATTTGTATCTTGCATTTTTTTTCGAGATTCAGTTTTAACATTTTTTCCAATAGTTTTCAATTGCCGATTTGAGCATGGTCACGACAGCTTTTAAAAGTCTGCCCGATAACTCCAACACCTTTGTCATCTCAGTGTTTGCTTTTGTGGTCCTTTAACATGTGAGTTGTAATTGTCATCATTATTTTTAGGCCAAGTAATTTTGAATTGTATCCTGCACATTTTGAATACTAAGTTCCGAGACTCTAGATCTTGCTGAAATGCCGTGGAAAACTGATATTTTTGCCACGGAAAGTAATTGAACTGGTTAGGTTCAAGCAGAAAGTTCCAACCCACATTCGGTGGGCTATGGTTCCGACACCAGTAGAGTTTCCAAAGCCCTTATTGAGTTCTTAGATGTGTCACAGGTGTGTGCCACCCAGTGGCCTGTCTGGGGCATGGGCAGCAGACTGTTTGTGAGAGTAGGTCCCAAAATATTTGATTGCTAATTAGGACCAGATTCACATGTGTGCAACTCAGGGATTCATAAACAGGCTTACGGAGTACCTTTCCTGAGCGCCTTACTCACTGTGATCTTCCCAGTAGTTTTAGGTTTCCAGGGGCTCCATTTTACCTTCTGTAGTGAGAAACCTGGGGGTCTAGTTGTCCTTCAGTATGCTTCCATGGTAAAGGCCAAGAAATAGGAGGACAGAAAAAGGCAGGAAAAAAAAGCAGTGGGGATTTGTCTCTCTCTTGTGGAATTGCATCTACACTGAATAGAGAGGTAGGTTTCCCTCCTGTACTATTCAGGGTTCTGCAGAAAAACAGAACAATATTTCATTGTATTTTGTTATCAACAAGTGTGTGTGTGTGTGTGTGTGTGTGTGTGTGTGTGTGTGTGTGTGTTGAGAGAGAGAGAGAGAGAGACTGATTTATTTTAAGGAATTGGATTATGTGCTTGTCGGGGCTGCACATAATCCAATTCCTTAATTGGATTATTAAGTCCAAAATATGCAGGGCAATCTGGCAGGATAGAGACCCAGGAAGGAGTTGAAGTTACAGCTTGAAGACAGTATTCTCTCTAGAAGGAAAACTCCCTCTTCTTTGGGAGTCCTAAGTCTTTTTCTCTTATGGCTTTCAACTAATTGGATGAGGCCCACCCACATTATGGAGGATAATCTGTTGATCTCAAGTTCTGCTGATTTAAATGTTAATCTCATATGGAAAAATGCCTTCACAGCAACGTCTAAACTGATGCTTGACCCAATATCTGGGTCTTGTGGCCTAGCCAAGTTGACACATAAACTTAACCATTACCATGCCATCCCTTGTCAACTTGGCAACCAGGCACATCTCCCTAAACCACACTTAATCTCCAAATAAAGGCAATACTCCCACCTAGCAAGAGACAACTATCCTGCACAAATCTGAACACACACTATTCCTTCCCCCAGAATAGGAGAGAGGGTCCTTGGGTGACTTTTCGAATCCTGAGTAATATGATATAAAGTTAACGATACACTTAAACACCGTAAAGTAGATCCCATGCGTCTTATATGATAAGGAGATAAGAGAGGGAAGAAAACAAAGATATATGCTTGATACACACACACATCATACATCACACACACACACACACACACACACACACACACACACACACTCATAACAAAATACAAAGCAATACCCATGGCAATTGCATCTGCCTCAGAGCTTTGGCACCATTAGCCTCCTGTTAACAGCTACTGTCCCTGCTGCCCTCAAATCACTTGGGGTCTCAGTGAAGAGAGAATAGAGACAAGAAGATAGTTGTTTTTAAAATAAGGGTTTCCCTTACTGGGTACATTGGGAGTTCAATTTCTTGCCCCTTGAGCTGGCACTAGAGGAGCTCTTAGAGCTCTGTCTGTGCCCTGATATCCCCTTCTAGGTTTTGGGATATGAGAATTGCAGGCCAGGAGACACTGTGGGGAAAATAAAAGCTCATTGCCAGATCAATGATCAATGGTACTTCAAAATTTGTACTCTTTTTCAAGTTTATTGCTGTCGTTTTCTTTTCAGGGTCTTTGCATAACTTCTCCATGCATTCTGCCCAAGTTTTGCAATTGTAATCAGAGGGAGAAAAAGTGTGGGTATGCTCATCTCACCTGCAATCAGGACTTCTCACCTATTTTGTTCACCTGATAAGGGAAATATAAAGTGACTACTAGAAAATTTCAAGTTATATATGTGTCTCACATGTGTGGCTTTCCTTCCTTTATAGTTTCATTGGATACTGCTGGTCTAGAAGTTTGATAGACAATTTTTAAAATCCATATAATTAATATCAATGAAGCGCCTACTTTGTGTTAAACTGCTAAGTGCTGGGATACCATGTTGAAAAAAATAAACATAATTCCTTCCATCATGGAAGCGTTTATTAGAGTGATAACAGGCTTCAGTAAATGAAAACACACCCAAAACTACATCATTATTCTTACAATGTGCACCATGAAGGAAATAAAGAGTATGCCACAAAGTTTCCAAACTAGGACTATAATCCAGGGGGTGGGCCATGGAAAGCTTCCCTAAAGGAGCGGCATTTAAGTTAAGGTGTGAAGGTAAGGAAAAGTTTCCTGTTTGAAGAGGGGAGGGAAGGAACATTCTTGGCAAGTGTAACCCATGGGCTGGAAATTTTAAGGCAGGAAAGAGCTTTCCTCAAGAAAGAGAAGGTTGGTGCTGGTAGGGGTAGAACGGAGGCCTGAGTGGGTGGGGCGAGGTACAGAGCATGCCTTGGTAAGACCCCGTTAGGAATAATGCCTGACACACACTAGTTATGTATTTCTCCACAAGATCATCCCATTTGCTTTGGGGTTTGTTTCTTAGAGGAACCAGGCCCAGGAACCGTGCCCCACTACCTCTGAAGAGTAAGTACAAGAGTTTTGCAAGCCTGAGAAAATCCATTAAGTGTTTCCTAGACCACTTCCCCTGAAGAGTCTGTTGAAAAAGAAGAGAAAAAACACCCATCTGTCTTCATACTCTTTCCTCGTATCACTGGACATCACCCAGGGCCTGCGGAGAATCAACTCTCGAGTTTGAAAAGTTTCTTTGTGGTTTTTCTAACATAATACCCTCATTACAAAGATGTGTGATGCAAAATTATGAGGTCTAGAGGAATTACACAGGAGCCCAATATAATAATCCACATTAGTAGCAGCAGAGCTAGGACAGAGCCCGGAACTCCCTCGTGTTTGCCATGCAAAAGGAAAAAGCAGAAGTGTTGGCCCTGATTTCTTTTTAAACCAGCTACTTTCCACTTTCCTAACTCAGCTCATACTGACTGGAGACATATGGTCTCTTTGTCATCTTCCTACACACAGCCAAGTTACTCTGGTAGTGATAGCAGCAGGAGTCAGTCAAATGCCTAGGCAGATAAGGGCAGATCCCCAGTAAAACCCCACCTCATACCAAAGACTGTTTAGCACCTGAAAACCAAGCTACAAGTCCTGGGTAAATCCACAGACTGGATTGAGAGCCTCTCTTCCTATTTAGCAGTTTCCTCTGATTGATCCCACCCTGCACCTATTTTACATATATCCACCATTCCCTAATTAGTTTTTTACACTATTGTGCCCACCTTTGAATGGAACCTTTGTTTTAGCCTTTTTTGGATACTCACAAACCAATCAGCATGCACTCCCCCATTCTGAGCCCAGAAAAGCCCTAGACCTAGTCACACTAGGAGGGAGACCACCCAACTTCTGGTGGGGGACAACCCTCACATCCTCTCTTCACTGAGAGCTGTTCTGTCACTCAGTAAAATTCTTCTCTGCTGTCTTCATCCTTTGATTGTCAGCATAACCTCATTCTTCCTGGATGTGGGACAAGAACTTAGGAATTGCCAAACATGGCTACAAGCTGTAACATAGGTGGGCTGGGATGCACCTGGCCCAGCTGCAAACTGAGCATGGATCCCACCGTGTGCATGGGATCTGGGACAGTGCACAATCTCAGGTCCAGGACTGAGCAAGGCATGGGTGAGGACGTCACCAGCTGCAGAGGTCCCTGGACTGCAAAATGACCAAGAAAAATCCTTCATCAGTAGTTCTTTAAAACCACTGCCCTGGTATAGATTATTTCCAACTTTTATGACTTTCCCAAATCTAAAGGGTGGGACTAAATGCTTTCTAGAATGTTCCTTGGACTCCCTACCTGTATGTGAATAAAGTCATATTTATCTAAGTAACTTTCATAGAGTATTGCTCTTTCATTTTTATCCTAAATCTTCTCCTTTTTCCTGTAGCAATTCCAACCACATTGAGCATACTGATAGAAACTTTGGGTTTCCTTTTTCATAAAACAAAACACTATTAAGAGCCTCACTTTTACAATTAGCTTGACATGTGTGAATACACTCATTCAAATGACATTTGGATAGTGAAGACCATCAGTGAGAGGGGCTTTTTGGCTTGGCTTGCTCCTAATCCCAGCTTAGCTGGCTATGAGAGACCTTTGGACACTATTTACGACTTTCCCAGCCCTGGAAAAAAGAGACATTTTCCTGTATTGCAGCATCTGTATCTGGTGAGTAATAGAACCATTCATAACCAGGCCCACAAAGGAATCTCACCCAGTTAGATATTTATTGGCTGATATTAGCCTAGTGGATGGAGGACTTTGCCATGTGTTTATTTAATGATCAGTGACATTGAGGGTTGAAAAGCAAAGTTAAGATTTTGGGGAGAAAATGGCCATCTCGTACATCTGTTCAGTGCGTGTTGCTCAACATCACAGGCAGAACAAAGATTTATTCTTAAATATCACAGGAGCCAGTATTTGATGGTCCCTTTTCCATACCTGTGGGTCATTTTTTATTTAACAAACAACTATGTAAAATAAATTAATATACAGTGAAAAGTCACCTGTATAGAACTGTGCCAAGACCAAGTGGATATTTGACGGTGGGTCTTGCTCTGAAAAGCTAGACAAGAGTCACAGGTTCCTGATTTGGGAACTACTTTCACTGAGGCAAAAGGCAGAAAAGGGTGATTGCAAATCTAGGCTGGCCAATTGCAGTTCATCCTGCTGTTGGCCAGAGAAAAAGTTATTATGCCCCTCACAAGAGGAACAAATGGCCCACGGGTCTCTTCCTCAGCCACTCTGTAATATGCTCCCTTCTCCTACTCCTCTACCTCAGATACTGTTGCTCACACACATCCAGAAGTGGCTGTGAGTTTTGATTCTCCTGGCAACTTGGGTTGGACAATGTCAAAAAGAGAAGCAGTGTCAAGACTCAACTGGAGAGGCGATTCTAGCACACACTGAGTTGCTTTGGTATGCAAGTAAGTTTCACCTGCAGAAGAAAGAGTTTAATGACATGTCTGTCTACAGATGTCTTAAGGACCACCAGAAGGAAGAGGGTTAGGCTTATTTTGTGTAACTCCAGGATGCAGAATTTTGTTAGGCTGGATTTACAACCAGTTGTTTTCCCCTCTTGCCTCAGCAAAAACCATTACCAGATCGTGGAAGTCTGACTCTGCCAAGCATTGAGATTGCAACCGAAGAGTAAGATATAAGATAAGGTAGGTGATCACTTTGCCAAGATTATTCGCTTTTCCCTCTCCTATATTTATTTAGCCATCAGTAAAAACAATATAATACTATTGACAATCCAATTGTTGTAATCATTAACTAGAAAATTACTTTTCTTCTGGATTTATTATTTTTAAGCCCACTGTAATAGTAATTATTTCATTACACCCAGTTTTTACAGAATTCTCAAGGAAATATGACCCCAACTCTAAGAGAAAATGAATGCATACACAAGAAATTTCATTTCAAGGTAGTGTTGGAATGCTTGTGCTCAAACAAATAAAGAACATCTGCCCTTACACTTCGCACCTTTATAGTCACATTTTCAAAATTTTATTTCCTTTAATTTGCCATATCAGAATCTCCCTTTCCCAGAAGAAGACAGACATGGAAATAGTAGCTTCTGCTATTCACTTTCAATAACCATCAAAATGTTTTTCAATTAAACATGAGATTTGAAAAGAATGAATAGTGTGCAGAAAAGGTGAGACTAGTGGTAAATCCACCTTTTCTAGCTATGTCTTGATTTTTAACTGTCAGCAGCTAAAGACCAAGAGATCAGAAAGCCAACAAAGACCCTGTATTGTAACCCCCAACTGTGAACTGCATGTTTTCTCTCGGGGATTGAATGTTTGAAAGATAAGCAGATTTTTAGCTGTTCAGAAAAGTTTGCACACAGTAGGAAAGGAAGAACTTCAAAAGCTCCCCATCCTTCTCCAAGTTCCTGAGCCTCTGCCAAAATGCAGAGATATTCTAGTTACTTCTGGGAAAACCACCTTCTCCCCTGCAACAGAAAAACAAATCAGCCTCGACATTTAACCAGCAGATGGCTTCCAGGGAAAATATAAATGATCCACCTGCTGAAGCAAGGAGCTGACATAAAGTTGGACATATTTACAAATGACTCATGGCGATGACTTCCTTGTGGTTGTCAACGTGCAGCCTTCTCATCCACCTCTAATTGCTGGGTGGACAGCCCAGCAGGTGACGTAGTTTCACTGTCTGTTCAGCAGGGGGACAGCAGGGACCCAGCTCTAACCTGACCCTTGAGCTCTGTGACAAGGACCTGGCCTCATTTTTCTCGCAGCCACATTGCTTATCACACTTCCTTCCTGCAACAGGCACTTGTGAATATTTGTTGAAATGAATTTGAATCCAAGGCAATAAATGAGGATGCTAGTCTCTCCAGTTATCTTCCAGGACATAAGCAAGCAGGTTTATTTGTAGCGTATTGATGGCAAGTCCACACTTATGTCAGCGTCTCTTCACTAAGTTGTTTTGCCTACAGTCACAGAGCCTCAGACTTAAACAAACTCTTGGGGGTTTCCTGGTCATACAGGTCTTCTGTGTACATTTATACTTCTCCTGGGAAGCAGTGGCTTCTAAACTCTTTTGAGTAGCACATATTCTGCCATCATCTCATAAGGAGAAATCCAGTTTGTCAGATAAAATCTATACTCAGATTTACAAATCAGTTCTATTCATAGACGGGAATGACTCTCCTTTTTGTCAAGGAAGAAACATAGGAGGTGCTATGGTTTGAGCGTGTGTTGGGAACTTAGTCCCTAAGGCAACAGTGCAGGGACGTGAAGCCTAGTGGGAGATGATTAGGCCATGAGGGCTCTGCCGTCATGAATGGATTAATGCTGATATGGCGAGAGAGGGTTCGTTATAAAAAAGTGAGTTTAGTCCCCTCTCTCTTACCCTTCTGCCATGGAAAGACATGGCAAGAGGGCCTTTGCTAGATGCCAGCCCCTTTAACCTTGGACTTCCTGGACTCCAAGAACCATGAGCTGGTGAATTTCTGCTCGTTGTAAATTGCCCAGTCTGTGATATTCTGTTACAGCAGCACAATATTGACTAAGACAGGAGGATAACTATTAAGTATTGCAGAAAGCTTTAGTTGTGTTATTTTTGAAAGTAGAAGATACTTACCTCTTTTTAAATTAAATCATTCAAGGACTGCTAAATCTATTTAATATAGTATTCTGTATGTGTACTGCATGTAAACATATAATGCAAGATCAATGAGCAACATTACTGAATATGTGGCATGGCCTCCTTATTTACAGAAAATAAACATTAGGGACATAGAGAAAAGCAGCATACCTGGGAACACGTAGTGGTAAAGCCCATGAAAGGAAAGAGAAACATCAACAGAGCCGGGAGGATAAACAAAAATTAAGACAGAAAGGACAAAGAGGAGAAATGGAAAACAAAGAGAGGCTAAAGAAGCGAGGTGGGAAAAGAGACAAATGAGAGTCTGGCAGACGTAGGAAAAGAAGAAACAGAGCAGTCAGGGAGCAAGTGAAGGTGAGGAGTGGGGGAGAGGAGGACTACTGAAAGGAAAGCTTAATGGAAGAGAAACTGCAGTATAATGGTTAGGAAAATGGGCGTTGGGGACCGATGGCCCAGGACGGCATACCAACTCTACTCCTCACTTGCTGTGTGATCTTGGGTAAGTCACTTTACTCACTTTCCCTCATCTGCTAAATGGAAATGATAGCAGTGCTTACCTCACAGTCACTGTAAAATGCTGGGACATGGTGAGCACTATAAAAATGTGTTGGGTCTCATTATTGTCTTGTGATTCATCCCCTAATCTGGGGCCCTGAGAGCTCCCATATGTCTCATTCACTGTCCAAATCAAATAATAAGCATTTGTGGACCGTGTCTTATTGATTTTTCAAGTCCTAAAGATGAAAAAAAAATTTTCCTAATACTATATATTTTTTTCAGTTTCAAATAATTGATCTGATCTGTTCAAAGCATAATTATACTGACTAGATTTCTGGAATAGCCTGGATCTTAGATATTCTTTGCCATTGCCCCCCTAAGTAAACCAAGTCAGACCATATGTTTCTAATTCCTCTGATACAGAGGCATGATATATTGTTGTTTTGGAATGTAGGGCAAAGAAATTGTTCAGACAATGAGCACAGGAAGGCTAACCCATGCACTTGTCAGTGTGGTGACATGCACTTCTGAATGGCTTCTAAGCAAAACCGATCCTTGGGTGACTACATTTCCACTGTGAGCCCCAGCCCATCAGATGAAATCCATTTACAGAATTCTCATATGTTCTTTATTCCCATGCTTCACACTTCTGCCTCTACTCCCTACCAGTTCACCCAGGTGGCATTTCAGATCAACCTCTGAATTACCACATTAGATGCCTAATGCCCTAGAGTGCATTGATCATTGACACATTGGCTATGTGAAAATCCCTAAAAGTCAAGACAGGTTTAAAGTCCACATAGATTTGACGGTTGTCTTGGACAGCCCAGTCTTTCTGAAACCGCATGGCTATAAACAGACAGAACAAATATTATGGTCTGGTCCTATCAGATTTCTCCGTTGTGACGAGCACATAATCCACACTTACTGGAAAAGTTGATATTTTTATTTTGAAAATTGTGTCTTTGGTATAACTGACTCAGGGCAAAAAAAAAAATACAAATATTAACATGTTAATTAAAATGCATAAAACATGGACTGGAAGCAGTAATTAAAACAGCTGAATTCCCCCTCAGGGGAATCCAGCCTACAGTTTCATGGGAAGTAGTTCAGAAATCCTGAAGAGTTAAATAAAGTTCACTCTGGCTTTCTTATAGTAAGTGTTAGTTCTCCATTGCATCTCAGCTTCTATACCATTCTCAGCAATTTGCAAAATGTACCAAATAAATACTGGCTTTTTGAACCGGGTAATTTAGGGAACAATCAGACTCCACATTACCCCCCATTTAAGGTGGGTAAGTGACCAAAGACAGTATAAACTTACTCATTGCTGCTGTCCTTCTTCTCCTAAAGCTTCTTTCACTTTCTGGGGTGATTTTAAACTAAGGGTCGTATGTACAGATGCAGACATGGGAAAGAAAGGGAGCAGCAGCCAATAATAAACACTGAATTTTTGAATAAAATAGATAGGAGTGCTTTAGAGGATTGCACTTGGGGATGAGGGTGAGGGGAGAACAAATACAGGCAAGTCCTTCCAGTTCTCAGTGCCTGCACCTGGTTTTCTGTGGCATGACTGTTTAAAGATAGCTTTTACACTATGGTATATTTTAAATATACTGCATGTACTACACACACACACACACACACACACACACACACACACTGCAAACCTTGTGCCCAGCAAAAAAATTAAAATATGAAAATTCACTGAAGTCACCCCCATTCCTTCCCCGATCTCTGATGTCATCCTTTCCCACGATGCATAGTGGAGAGCATTATCTGTGACTAGGTGTTCAGATATACCCACTCATATATTATATAGAGTACACTGTTTTGTATGTTTGCATATTTATTTAAACCACTATGTAGAATTCCATCAACGTTTTTAAAATTCAGGGCTAGCTTCTGTTATTTACTTGTCATTTTGCAGGGTAAGTATTTCTGCCACCAAATGGCTAGTCATTATGAAAATAAAATGATGTAATTTACTGGTAAAAGAAAAAGAAAAATATATATCAACAATTAATTCAAAGCTGCATGAGGTCAGAAATGGACCTCTTAACCAGAGTTCTATTCTGTTTTAAGCACCTAGTACACTTGCCTAGTATAAACTTCGTGCTCAGTGAGTATCTGTCAGGTGAGCACATCAGCAGATAAAGACAGGAGGAAAAGACTCTTGTGCCATGATCGCTGCTTGGTTTCTCCTCACTGCGTTTTCCTCTGGTGGTGTAGTTTGAATGCTAAAATCAGTCTTTGATTTTCACAACATATTCACATTAGGGAATGATTTCAGTTGAAGAAATCTGCAATGCATTTTGGGGTTGTAACCAGAGAAACAATGCAACTATTACAATTCTCTAAACTCTAGTAAAATGTATTCAGGCAGGACCTCAATCAATAACCCTGGAGTTGAAGAGAAAAGGAGGAATTGTTGAGCAAGAGGCTAAATTATCTTGTTTGAGTGATTTGATTTCCTCTAAATACAAGGTCACATGTGGCCAATTTAATTCTCCCTACTCATAAAGAAGTCCAGATCAAAACAACTAAATTGAACCCAAATTTCACAGTTCTTTTCCCTCAAGGCCCAACTCAGAAGCTCACAGACATCAATGATGGATGATTTTTATGACAAGCTCCAGTCTTAGCATAATGGGGCCCCTCAGTTAGTTTGAAGACCTTTTCATTTGTGATATAACAGCACTGTTGTTGGCAGTGCTCAATGACATCATAGTCATAAAACTCAGCAACAGCAGGAAGATTGTCTTGGTGTCAAAGTGGGAATTCTGCCGTGGCCAACACCACGCCACCCTGTGTTCTTTGTTCCAAACTCAATGTTCAGGCTGGGTTGGCCTTACCCAGTTATGGGCTATAACTAACGTGGGGCCTGCTCATTTTTTATTGCTGCGCCCAGCTAAGAAACACAGTTTGTCCCTGACATTTGACCCCCAGCATTCTCCTGTACTCAAGCCTTTAGGATTAGTAACTCAGGTAGCCACGTCTAGGAGAGCCTTTGATGGGTGTCTAAGAAAAGCAAACATGAAATTTCACCATCAGAAATTTGGCTCTTTAGATATCGAGTGCATTTCTGGCTTCATTGGACTTATTAAAATCAAAATTCTCCAGGAAAAGCCCATCAGCTCTCTGTGGGGGAGAAGGAACTTGTGGTGGTACAACATGGCCCAGTTTCTTCTCTAGTAGCTGACCCTATCCCTACCTCACTGACCCCAACCCCACCATAGGCCCGGTGTGCAAGGCCCACACTGCTCAGGTCCTGGGCACTCTTAGGTCAAGAGCCAGCAGGGGATGCACAGGCGGCTCCACTGAGAGTCTAGCAGAGCCCTGCACAGACCTCAGCGATATACCATCTGTTCTTGATGAGGACTAGAAAATGGTTCACTCACCCTCCATTTGCCTCAAGTGTTATTAAAAATAATCAAGAGTGGAAATAAAGGTAACATAACTGGGCCGTTGTAGAGAGAGAATGTTGCTGTAAAAATCTGCAGAACAGAACTAAAATACCAGTCTCTCTAGGTAAAACACAGACATGAAAATGGCTTTACCAGGAGGTAAATATATGAAGTTACATCCTCAGAAAGTGACAGAATCTGCCTACCGGCTATTTTATAGGAAGGAGGAGCTTTGCAGATGGACACCTCGCTTTGTGCCGCTTGTTGCCATAAGACAAACCCAGGCATTTTCTGTGGGTTAACACCACTGTCTCTTCAGCACCATCTCTTCAGCATCTTGGAAAGTAAAAACAGACCACATCTGAACAGGATCTAGGAACTGTATTCTCTCAGAGAAGCTAAAAGTGTTTCTTGAAGGCCACTGAATTGAGTACCGTTGCTATTCCCGAGCTGGCTTTTCCTAAGCTGAGCAGAACAACAGAGGAGTCTAATGTTCCTGTCCTTGGGGAAGTATTTCCTCCGTATTAAACAGTTAGTGTTCCTGAGTGCTGTCTTCAAAATCTGTTGTTCATTCTCCACTGAATTCAAGCCAGTCATTCTTCGTTTCCTCAATTAAAGTGGGCTGAGAACTTCCCTTTCCTCACAGAGGGATTGTGACTTTTAATTGCTCTTCCAAGGGTCCCTGAAGTCCCCTTAGAGCCACCTCCATAGCCTGTCTCTCCAGCTCCCACAAGCCTGCTCTGCCATGTTCCACGGGCCAGGGCTGACTCTGGCAGACTGAGGGGCCCCTCAGCTTCCTCCCATAATATCCCAGTGTGAATTGATCTCCCATGCGTTCTTGAAAAGTCTTAATGACAGCTTCTCTGAACTAGTTCAGCAGGAATAAATCCTCCCACTCCTTCTGACTAGCATTTAATTACTATATGTGCCTCTGGTTGGAGTCCCTGAGAGAAAGACATTGTCAGGTTTATTCAGCAAGTGCTTCTCAGAGTAGATTTTTGCAGAGCATGCATTCTGCAGAATATTAATAGGCATTACCTGCCACAAACACACACTGCAGGCACTTACACACACATACACATCATGCACCCATACACCCTGTATGTCATACATACATGCACTCCTCCCTGCACACACATATACACTGCTTGCCATGTACACAATGGTCAAATAAGGATAGAAATGCAAACTTAATGTAAAACCAATATTTTGCCATCTACTTTCAAAGTCTTTAATGTATGAATGTGTATTATAAATCTTCAAAAGCAGGATTTGAAGCAGTGTTTCCCAACCTATTCAAATACAGGGCTATTTCTTGGTGTAAAGCATCTACAATGAAACATAGTCTGCAAAAAACTCTATTACAACATTTTTTTTTAATAAAAAGACCACTTATTCATCTAAACCAGAAGTGATAATGCCAATCATTTTAAATAATATTAAAAACATAAACATTTTCAAAAGCATTGAGAGAGTAGGCCAGGGGATGGTAAACTATGGCCCGCCAGCCAAACCTGGCTTATTGCCTTTTTTTTGTACAACCCTCAAGCTAAGAATGTTTTTATATTTTTAAAGAGTTGTGGAAACAAAACAAATTAAAAAATCAAATATGCCACAAAAACCATATGTGGCCCACAAAACCCTTGATAGATAAAGTTCGCATAGCTATTAGCCACATGTGTTATTTAAATTTAAATTAATTGAAAATTAAGAAAAATTAAATATTCAGTTCTTTGGTCACAGTAGCCATATTTCCACTCTAATAGCTATCATATTGCAAAATGCAGACATTCTCAACACTGCAGAAAGTTCTGTTGCATTATGCCGGTCTAAATAAAACTTTCTGTTCAGGTGTAGGATAACACTGCTTGTTGTTCTCTCCCATTGTTGATGAGTTTAAGGCATTTTATTTAAGCAGTGTGGATGTTAGTCTTACAAAAGAGTCCTGACAGATTTCTGATGAATATCCAGCTGAGCGTGTTTACCATCTGAAGTCCTCACTTGTACCTTGGTCTTCTGCAACTCCCAAAAACTAGATCAGTGACTGACCCCACCGTAACACCAGACCCAGACAGCTCCTGAGACTAGCTAGTACTTTACAGAAAGACTCTCGGTCTTGAGTTATTTTGGCTTCCCTTCTGTCTTCTTCAAGTTTCTACCAGCCTCTCTATATCTCTTAGTTTCTTGAGTTCCCCTTCCTTCTCCCTTTCCTTCTATATTGCAATTTCCTTCACTTTTTTTTCCAGAATTTTGTTATTCAACTTTTTCTTGGCTTTTGGCTTGTATTTACATGTTTAAAGACTCACAAATACATTCTGCTAAACAAAGTATAATTTACTAAATTATCCTTTAGCAATATGGAAGAGTTGGCAAAAACCCCTGAAGCAGAAAACCTTCTTTTTGCCTTTTCCCACCAGTAACTATCCATGGAAAAGAACAGTATCAAAATTTAGCATTTGTAAACACACACATATATACAGTATTATATGTATTATGTCTCCCTCATTAGAAGGTCAAGTGCAGAGTTTTTGTGTAAATGGCATTCCCCTCCTTGCTACACTAGGAAAATGAGTGTTGTCAACAAGAGTGAGAAGAGCATTAGAAGAAAGAAAGGGTCAATGCCATCAAATGTCACAGAGACCAAAGAGAATAAAAACTATGCCAGGCCATTTCAATGGGTTTCTGAGAATTTCTTTAATAAGCTATTTTAGCACAATGGTGGTTGTTCAGAAATGGGTAAGTGTGGGTATAAACTACAATTTTAAGAAATTTGAGGATGAAAGAAAATAAAAGGACAAAATATTCAAGTACATTTTATTGTTTTAAGACAGAATAGACAGGAATATGTAGACTCCAGTGGATAAACCAGCTATGAAATGGAGAAAAAACTGTCCTATGAGAAATTAAACATAAGTTTGCACAATAAAGCAGGCATAGGATCAGAATTTTAGCACCTATGTGGTGTGGTAAACACAACATAAATTGTTTATGAAATTTTCCCTTTAATATTTTGGATTGCCATTGACCACAGGTAGGTGAAACTGTGGAAAATAAAACCACGAATGAGCTGGGAACTACTGTATAGCAAATAGGCACATAAAAAGATGCTCAATATAATTTGTTACTTCAGAAATTTAATTAAAACCACAATGAGATACTCTATAGATATATTAGAATGGCTAAAAGTAAAAAGACTGACCATATCAAGTGTTGGTGTGAATGTGAAGGAATGGACTCTCATATATTGCTGGTGGGAATGTAAAGGATACAACCACATTCGAAAACAGTCAGCAAGTTTCTTAAACAGTTAAATATACAACTACCTTATGATCCAGCCACTCTACTCCTAGGCATTTACTTGAGATAAAAGCATATGTTCATACAAGGTATGAATACAATTTTTATAGCAGTTTTTTAAAATAATAGACAAAAAGCTGAAAACCATATAAATATCCACCAAGAGCTGTAGGAATAAATACACTGTGGTATGTCCACATAATAAAATATTAGTCAGCAATAAACAAGAATAAACTATTGATATGTGCTGCGACAAGGGTGAATCTCAAAATAATTATGCCAAGTGAAAGAAACCAAACTCCAAAGGGAGTCCACACTATATGATTCTATTAATATAAAATTGCAGAAAATGCAAACTAATCTATAGTTGATTAGTAGTTCCAAGAACAAGGAAGGATGGGCAGGATTGTGCAGAAACTTTGGGAACACGTGGACGTATTCATTATCTTGATTGTGATGATCATTTTACAGGCATATACATATATCCAAGTGTATACTTGTATATTTGATTGTCCAACTTGATTATTTTTGTTGTAGCCATAATGATACATCATTATCTATCAAATAAACCTCAGTAAACCTTTCTAAAAAGTAACAAAAGACATAGAAACAAGTTCAACTTATATTTAACAAGAATTTTAGAAAGGATAAATGTGGTGAGTCAAAGGTAATATTTGCATCAAAATGGCTAAATATTTTCGAGAATTGGGAAAGTCAAAAACAAAAACGTGAGTCTTCAAATTTAGCAAGCATATTTAGTTCAAGCAGAATAATAACAACAGAAAAATAATTAACGCCCAGGCATAAGTGTAACAGCAGAAGACCAACAACAGAGATTAAATCTTTAAAATACAAAACAAAAGAGAGCAAGATTTACAAACATATACATTTCTAAATGCAAACGTTATTATCTGCAACAACAGAGCCCAGATGACAATGGGATAATTGCTTCATGGTTCCAGAGACTCACTAGTCTGAACTTAATCCTGAGGAGGTGGTGGGTCCTGAAGGCTTTTAAGTAGAGGAGTGATAAGATCAGATTTGTATTTTAGGAAGATCCATCTGGCAAAGTTTAGACCTAGAGGATTTATGCTTTTGTAATTCAAGAAGTAAGAGTTGAGAGCTTGTACCGAGGGGCAAGGGGAAGGAAAGAACTAATGAGGAAGGGGAATTAAAGAGATTTGGAGCTGAATGTTTTAGTGAAAAAAGACAGGAATCGATAATGACTCCTGAGTTTCTGGATAATACAGAAGAAGCTGATTGGAGTGGAGAGTAAATGATGAGTTCAGTGTCCTTGCAGAGAGAATTTGAATGCCTAAGATCATCTAGTTGGAACTGTCTAAACAGATCTGTTCTTTTTTGGATATGTGTCAGTCTGGAGAAAAAGACTGGGAAGTTATCCAGGATCTTCCAAGGTATGAAGTAAATTCATCTGCCATGGGTGCATTGAATAAGAAGGGAATTGATCATACAACAGGATCATCTAAGGAAGTTTACTGTTTTGACTATTATTAAAGATTTAAAGAATAGGTACAAACTGGCTAAACCCCATTGCCCACATATAACGGCCTTGTTGACAGCATTTCACTACGTAATGTATATTTGTATATTTAAGGACAGGATATATAAATACACAAACTTATTTTAAATGGCATTATATTATATGTTACTTTTAAAGTACTTAATTACTTTCATTTTAACTGAATTTCACAGAAGATAAAAACACCAAAAAGAAACTTGAAGGAATCACGGAATTTAAAAAAAAAATTTCTTCAACCTCAAGAAATACTGTCTTCTAAAAGATTTCAGAAAGGTTATGACATGATATTATGATATACTATTATGAAAAATAATTTTTAATATACATGTTTACAAATTAAAAAGTTCCAATGGCTCCTTGTTAACCTTTAAACTAATTTCCCAAATGTTAGATGGGTAGACAAGTCTTTTTCTAATCTTGTCCCAGTTTTCATTTTCTTTCCAGACTCATGTCCCACTATACCTACCCACACACCCTAACCTCTAAACCCAATTAACAACTTTAAGTGGAATGGAACCTGCGAGGACATTCAGGTTTATCTACAACGTGTTTCAGCCTTTACCCAGAGCAAAGTATCTCACTGCAAGTGTTTGTATCCTTAAACTTGCATGATTCTGCATAGAATGCACCTCCCACTTTAATTCATTAATGCTGATTAAATGTGCTTTGATTGTTGGTAGTTACTATGATGGCTGCCTACTAAGAGAAAAGCTCTGCAACTTGTAAAAATCAGTCTGTTACCACCCTCTTCAGAAATGCTGACTTAGAACTCTTTCATTCCAACTTTACTTTAAGCAGGGGTGAGGGGCTGGAGTTGGATGGACAACTAAGTGAATTCACAACTTGTGAAAGGGCTGGGCTGCCAGTCCTGAAAGTTCACATGCTCTTCCCTGCTGAAGATGGAAGACATTGCCCAAGTAGAGCCACCACCTACCCACAGCACATCCCCTCCCTGGTTGAGACAACAAATGATGTAGCAGCTCCTTTCTTCAGAGTGTGGAGATCTTGTCATATAAGGCTAACCCTATGGGTTGGTCTCTGAATGCAAATCCTCCACTGATTTTCATAAATGGCCTTAAGTTGAGGCATCAGTGCAGAGTGACAAAGAATGCAGGCTTTTGATTCAGAAAGACATAGGTTCAAACCTCAGCTCCACAACTTACTCCCTGAGTGAACTTGGGCAATTTGTTTAACCCTACTTTATTTCCACTTCTTCACCTCAGAAATGGGGCTAATTATGGAACCTACTACACAGTTCGGTCATGAATATTAAATTATCTAACATATAAAACAATTGGACAAATAGAACATGACTAACCATATACTGAATGCTTAATAAATATTTTAAACAGTAATCATAATAACCTTGTAAAAACTGATGGTGGCCAATGGCTAGTGTGAGTTATGAAAAGAAAGAAAGGGGGCAGAAAGGAGGCAGGGAATAAAAACTTGGAAAAGAATTATCAAAACTAAGGGCATGCCACAGCTTTCTGTGCAACATGCGGTTCATTAAATAAGAAGTCATGTCTGAGATCCTGAATGACCCAAATTAGTCATTGGTGCTGAATCAAGTCACTTCCCAGCCTTCTCCCTGAATCTGCACTGGATAGACATGCAAATAACCAAGAATGAAAAGCAGCAGTGTGAAAGTTGTTTGTCTTCTATGATAGGGAAATATAAACCTTCTAGACCTACTTCTCCCCAAAGCAAAAGGAGCTTGCAGCTGTAGCAAAAACAGTGACTATGCTCCTATATTTAAGAAATGTTTTCCTCACTGGGGTCCCTAATATCTTAAACAAAGGAAAACTCTACTTCACCTCCTAGAACTTTCCATCTGCTTACTTCCTTTTACAATCATCTTTTCATTCTCATTTACTTTTTTTTTCTTCAGTAAATATTCTTCTCTCAATTATCACTTGGAAAAAAAAAAGACGTGTCACTTCCATGTAAAATTCTTGGTGCTTTATTCCCCCAAGCTCTCTTCTTCCTGCTGTGGTAAATTCTAATGCATCATATTAAGTTTAAAGCACCACGAAATTGAAGCAGTGTGTATTGAAAACCATTGCACGGAAGACAACTCTCCGAAAGAGATTTTCAGATCCATATCAGGCTTTGCACAAGAGAAAACAAATGCTTCTCTGTAAGTCACTGAGATGTAGCTGTTGTTTCTTATTCAGAATTACTTAGCCTATTCTGACTAATACACAGTTGCCTACTAGGAGACCTGTCCTTTTCCTCCTGCTACAAATGAGGTAAAACAATAATGATTCTCACTAAGAATTTGCAATCTTAAATCTGCTCTCCAGCAGATCTAGGGTTCAATTCACACTACTTGCATATGGGAAAATCCAAGCCCAAAAAAGTTTAATTAAAATGTTAACATGTTATTCATATCAAACTCATATTTTTCTGAAGAAAATTATCACTAGTGCTATAATAGCTCATGTTCAACCAAGCAGGAGCTTAGAATAATAGATAGTGTATTTCCATAAGACCGGGGACCACACTGTTTGTTTGGTAGAAAAGTAAGCAGATAAAGAACAAAGATATGAGCCCCTCCAGTACAATTGGTATTAAAATGAACAGATTTAGAACATAAAATCAACATGTTTGAAATATTTCAACATAAATAAGGACTGTAAAAAAATAGCAAGCAACATGACACTACCAAAATGATCAGGTTTAGGAATAGATATAATTATCTCAGTAGAAGCAAAAGCCCTCAAGGGATTAAGCAACTGAAATGAGAGTGAGTAAGATAAAAAGTAGAAATTAAGAAACTTACTTAATAGGCAGCATAGAAAGCTCAGGAAATGGAAAATATAAAAAAGAAAAGTAAGACATGGAGGATAGGCAATGCAAAGTTATTCTTTGTATAATCTTACCTGACAAACAAAAAAGAACTTAAAGAGATTGAATTCCAGGGAAATGGTGAGACCAGTTCATGCTATAGGGAATCTATAGGCAAGAACCTTCAGCCATGTGATGAGAGCTACCAATCAACAACACATGGCTCTACTCTGGCAATCAGCAACTAGCCAAGAACCACAGGACAGCTGCAGAAGTTCTCAAGCATGGAGGACAAAGTCCATAAGAAGAAATAAAATCAGCATGGATCAAACAGACTGTAAAGGGAAATAAACACTTTAAAAATTGATTAATTATTTCAGGGAAATAAGAAATTATATTGTGTCCATAAAACAAGAACTGGATGCCTTAAAATAATAATAATAATAAAATTGGAAAGAGCACTTGGAAATTAAAATCACGTTGACAGAAATGAAAGACTCAGCAGAAAAGTTCTAAGATAGAGGAAGTCGCCCAGAAAAATAGAGCAAAAGGACAACATGGAAAACAATAGGCATAGCAAAGATACAAATGATACTTAGAAAATCAGTCCAGGATGAACAAAGATACTTCATAAACATTCCAGAAGTCAAGAACATAATTTTTGAATTGAAAATTACCATCTGGTACCCAGTGTAATTAATGAAACTGAGCAGGCAACAGATCACATTATGAAATTCCAGTACACTGAGGATAAGGAAGAGATCCTAAGAATGTACTTTGTAAAAGCCATGTTGGAACCTAGAAGACAGTGGAATAAGGTCTTAGAAATCCTACTGAAAATCACTTGTTACAGAATTACATATGTATCAAATTGTTATTCTGTTGTGAGGCTAGAATAAAAATATTAGATGTATAGGGTATAAAATATTTCCCATGCATACTTTCTTAGGAAACCAGTGACACCTACATCAATTAGGTTAGCAGCAGGAAATAGAGGGCACACTGAAAGGGAAGAAAATCAAGCCGAATTGAGGTACATTTTACAAAAGTGTGGGGCAGGCAGCAAGGGTGACAGGAGATGAAGCACTCCTGTGCTATAAATCTAGAGAAACAATTATCATTCCTGAGCCAGAAGGGCTGAGGAAGGCAGTGGTTTCCAAAAAAAAAGGAGCTTTACTTTCAGTCAGGGCTGCCCTAGAAGCTTATGGAATTCGATGAAGGAATAAGGAAAGCTAGTGGGGACTAGGACAGAGGGAAGCCATGGTCAAACACTCAGCCCTTGCTCCCCTCTTCCTCTGTCTCCTGTTGGTGCGTCCCGCTGGCCTAGTCCTTGGGAAAGTCATAAAGCAAAAGATTGATGCAATGCATAAAAATCAGCCTCATAGGACACAAAGTAAGGTAGAAAAGTTCAGAGAGTAGATCTGTGGGGCAACCGAGACTGTCCATCCAGCGCACTCTCCCAAACCTAACAATGAGGCTGGCCAAAACCAGGAAAAAAATCAGATCCAGGGAACAGCTTCTAACTCAGGAAAGAGACAAAAACATTTCCAAAATTCCAACAAAAGTAGTAGAGCTAGAGAACAATTAGCACATTCTGGAGTAGGTCAGACATCTCCAAGAAAATGAAAACGATATAACACTTAATCTGTTTAAAGTGTTTACAGGTGGCTTTGTTAAATAGGAGAGAGTTTGGATATGTCATATTGTATGAAACTAAACAAATGAAAAAGAAGACGGTTGTTGACTACAGAGAAAACAGACATTTATACAATAAGAAGAAGATATCATGGTATATTACATGATTAAAGGTAAAAGGATAGTAACAATGTACTAAATAAATTACCAAAGAAAGCAGCAGTAGTTCTGTGAATTTCAGACATAATAGATTTCTCACAGCAGAGTATTTATTGGAGAGTTAAAAAGTTGCTACACGATGAAAAAATTTCATATTACTAGGAGTCGTGTAACCTAATATCTCAAGTATACAAATAAAATTATTTTTAAAATTACAAAGAGAAACTGACAAATTCATTATCATAGCGAGAAACAGTTAACATCTGTTATTGATAAGTCAAACTAATACCCCTAATAGTAAAGATATAGATAATTTAATTTGAACAATACAATTTACAGGCTTGAGAGATATAAATACATAGATAAGTAGATAGAAAACTAGGTACCCAATAATTAAAGAATATACATTTGCTATCTTCTTTATACACATTATAGTGTATATTGTTAAAATATTACATACTAAGCTGTTAAAAAAACTCAACAAATTTGGTATCATCCAGATTGTGTTTTCTGACAGCAAAGGAATTAATTTACAAATATAAAAAAGATGACTGAGAAAAAACTGCACACCTGTAGTCCAATTACTACTCAGGAGGCTGAGACAGAGGATCACCTGAATCCAGGAGGCAGTGAGCCAAGATCATGCCATTGCGCTCCAGCCTGAGTGATAGAGCTAGACTCTGTCTCAATTAAAAAAAAAAAAAAAGTAAAGAAAGGAAAAAGACTGTATTTATATGGAAATTTTAAGACATGATTCCAAATAATGCACAAGTAAAAGTCAAAATCATGTGGTAAAGTATGAACTACTGGAATGGAATGGTACATAAATACTACATTTTAAAACTTAAAATGGGTTAAAACTAAAGTATTTCTTAGAGAAAAGGTTTAGTCTTAAATGTTTAATTAGAAAGAAAGGAGAAAGAAAATTAATGAACTAAGTATTCATCTAAAGAAGCTGCAGAAAGAATCACAAAATAAACTTTAAAAGAGTAGATAGAAGGGGTCCAGTTATGGTGGCTGACGTCTGTAATCCTAGCACTTCAGGAGGCCAGGACAGGTGTAGTTGTGCATGCCTACAATCCTAACTACTTAGGAGGCTGAGTTAAGAGAATCACTTGAGCCAGGAGGCAGAGGTTGGAATGAGCTGAGATTATGCCACTGCACTCCAGCCTGGGCAATAGAGGGAGATTCCATCTCAAAAAAAAAAAAAAAAAAAGTAGATACAGTAGATAGAAGATATGAATATGATATCAGATATTAATGAAATAGAAAATAAAGATAAATTTAAAATGATGAACAAAGCCTAAAGTTGGTTATCTGAAAAGAATTATGAGGCCAAGCTCTAATGACATTGAGCAAGACAAAAGGCATACATGAACAATAGTAAAGAAAATGCTTTTAAAAATCAATCTTAATCAACATATTTAAACACTTAGAAAATGGCATATTTTTACCAAATATAACTTAGCAAATAGAATACGAGAATAATCTTGCAACATTAAGAAATTGAATCAATAGGTCAAAATCTTCCCAGATTTCTGCATATGGCTAATCAGTTTTCCCAACACCATTTATTAAATAGGGAATCCTTTACCCATTGCTTGTTTTTGTCAGGTTTGTCAAAGATCATCTGGTTGTAGATGTGTGGTATTACTTCTGAGGCCTCTGTTCTGTTCCATTGGTCTATATCTCTGTTTTGGTACCAGTATCATGCTGTTTTGATTACTATAGTATAGTTTGAAGTCAAATAGCATGATGCCTCCAGCTTTATTGTTGTTATTGTTGTTGTTTGCTTAGGATTGTCTTGGCTATGTGTTCTCTCTTTTGGTTCCGTATGAAGTTTAAGGCGGTTTTTTCCAATTATGTGAAGAAAGTCAATGGTAGTTTGATGCGGATAGAATTGAATCTATAAATTACTTTGGGCAGTATGGCTGTTTTCACAATATAGATTCTTCCTAACCATGAGCATGGAATGTTTTTCCATCTGTTTGTGTCCTTTCTTATTTTCTTGAGTAGTGGTTTGTAGTTCTCCTTGAAGAAGTCCTTCACATCCCTTGTTAGCTATATTCCTCGGGATTTTATTCTCTTTGTAGCAATTGTGAATGGGAGTTCACTCATGATTTGGCTTCCTTATACCTTATACAAAAATTAACTCCAAGTGGATTAAAGATTTAAACATAAGACCTAACACCATAACAACCCTAAAAGAAAACCTAGGCAATACCATTCAGGACATAGGCATGGGCAAGGACTTCATAACTAAAACGCCAAAAGCAAGGGCAACAAAAGCCAAAATAGACAAATGAGATCTAATTAAACTAAAGAGCTTCTGCATGGCAAAAGAAACTATCACTGGAGTGAACTGGTAACCAGCAGAATGGGAAAAAATTTTTGCAATCTACCCATCTGACAAGAGCTAATATCTAGATTCTACAAAGAACTTAAACAAATTTACAAGAAAAAAACAAACAACCCCGTCAAAAAGTGGGCAAAGGATATGAACAGACACTTCTCTCTCTTTTTTTTTTTTTTTTGAAATGCATACTGGTAGTTATTTAATTTTGTTTCCAAAACTCTTTTGCTAATTATTCTAATTTATCTAAAGAATCGTTCTGATAGCAGCCAACAAACATACGAAAATAAACTCATCATCACTGGTCGTTAGAGAAATGTAAATCAAAACCACACTGAGATATCATCTTATGCCAGTTAGAATGGCAATCATTAAAAAAAAATCAGGAGACATCAGATGTTGGAGAGGATGTGGAGAAATAGGAGTGCTTTTACTCTGTGGTGGGAGTATAAATTAGTTCACCATTGTGGAACATAGCATGGCAATTCCTCAGGAATCTAGAAATAGAAATACCATTTGACCCAGCAATCCCATTACTGGGTATATATCCAAAGGATTATAAATCATTCTATTATAGAGACACATGCACACATATGTTTATTGTGGCACTGTTCACTATAGCAAAGACTTGGAACCAACCCAAATGCCCATAAAAATAGACTAGATAAAGAAAATGTGGTGCATATACACCATGGAATACTATACAGCCATAAAAAAGGATGAGTTCATGTGCTTTTCAGGGACATGAATAAAGCTGAAAACCATCATTCTCAGCAAAATGACACAAGAACCGAAAACTAAACACCACATGTTCTCACTCATGAGTGGGTGTTGAACAAATGGAATACACGGAAGGGAGCATCACACACTGAAGTCTGTTGGGGGGTGGGGCTAGAGGAGGGATAGCAGGGGTTAGGAAGATAGAAGAGGGATAGCATTAGGAGAAATATCTAATGTAGATAACAGGGTGATGGATGCAGCAAGCCATCATGCGTGTGTATACCTATGTAACAAACCTGCATGTTCTGCACATGTACCCCAGAACTTAAAGTATAATTTAAAAAGAAATCTTCCCAGAAAGAAAACACCGAGCCCAAAATATTTCATTAGAAAATTTTGCAAAAGTTTTAAATCACAAATCATTCCAGTGTTATTTAAAGTCTTCCAGAGAATATAAATGGAGATACACTCCTCACTCATTGTATGATGAGCCTAAGATTACTATGACAAAACAAACAGAGAAGAACATTATGTATAAGAAAATTAGACAAATACTACTCATAAATATGTATGCAAAAATCTTAAACAAAATTTAACAATACAAATTCACTAGTGTTAAAATAAATATGCAATGGTTAAATTGAGTTTATCCCAGAAATGTAGGAATGATTTAAAGTTAAATAATCTGCAGATGTTGAAAATGGCAGGCCAGCTCTTTAGACTAAACTTCCTGCTGAAAAGAATTTTAAATGCTGCATAAAAATCTTTTTTTTAAAAAAAAAACAGCAAACTTCTGAAACAGTGTAAAAAATTCTTAAACAAACATCTAAGAAAAGCAGGACAGTAGGAAGAGATCTAGAGCAATTTCAGATTTAATAAATATTATATACAGAAGTATGGCAGAGCAATGGGAAAAGGACTTAATTCCTAGTGCTTGACCAATGGATTAATCTCATAGTAAAATAAATAAGATCCTTTTACCCCTATGCCAACTGAAAAATTAATTCCAGATGAATTAAATACTTAAAAAATAAAACTTGATAACTTCAGAAGAGAACATAGATCTTTATTATCTCCAGGTAAAAAAGGATTCAGCAAACAAGATACAAAAAGCAAAACTCAAAAGAAAATTAGTTCTACTATGTACATATTGAAATGTCTGTTTGGGAAAGAACCTATCATTATTATGAAAGAATCTATTATCAGTAAACCTAAAAAGGCCACAAATTGGGCAAAGATATTTTCAGCGCATGATCTTTAAAAGCGATCATTATACAATATTTTAAAAGAACTTATATAAATGAAAAAAAAATTATGAAAATGGGCAAAAATACAAATAGGCAACTCATTAGAAAACAAACATGAAAACAAATCAACAAATGACATGATGCTCAATTTTGTTAATAATGAACCAAAGGCAAATTAAAGTCATGAGATACATTCTTACACTCAAAAGACTGGCAAATTTAAAAAAATAAAAACATTTTGTGAGCATGTAGAAAGACGAGGATTCATACTCTGTTGCTGATAATGTAAATTGGTTCAACTATTTTGGAAAACAATTGGGTATTTTCTCTTAAATTTGGAGATATGCATAAGATATGGCTCAGCGATTTTACGCTTATTTTTGTGTCCCAGAAAAGTGCTCACAGGCATACCCAATATGACATGTACAAAGAGGTCCATAGCACCAGCATTTGTTATAATAATAACTGGAAACAGCTGCTGTCTATAGGTATAGCCATGTGATAGAATACTATACATAGCAAAATTACACTGGCACACATTTACATGGGTGAATCAGGAAAATCAAAGTTGAGACATCGATACAGTTGCCAAAGAAGACAGGTAGAACTGTTCTATTTCCATAAAAGTCAAAATTGTATGAAACATCACAATATGTTTGTTTGGGAAAGCATTCTTATGAGACAAAACCACACCAAAAGCAATCGATTCATAAATATACATTTCACAATACGTAGTGGAAACTTAGCTGGGGAGGGATGGGAGTAGTAACAATGAGAGGCACAGAAAGGTGTTTGACACTATTACTCATGCTCTATTGCTTAAGCTTTGTTGTTTACTTGATTAATTGGATTGTTAAAAAGTAAAAATCTCATCGCAACTAGAGAAATGCATCTCATCGCCACCTGCAGGGATTTGCTAAGCTTGGCCCTCTCTACCTCTGTGGTTTCACTTGCCGCTACTCTAACATATATTTCTCATTTTCCACAACTACTGGCCTTCTTTTAGTTCCTCAAATACACCAAATGTTTTCCCACCTAAGTGCTTTTTCTGCTATTCCGTCTGCCCAGAAAATTTAGTGATGAAGACTCAAGAAAACGTGTCCCTGGGAAGCATTAAAAGGCCCCTCTGAACAATGTGAAACTCAGGCAGTGAAGACTGTGCCCTCAGTGTGTAACCATCATGCTCCATCCAATTCAAGGAGTCTGAGAACCAGGAGAAGTCATGAGCATCTCGTCCAGTGCAAACTGGATCAATGTAGCAGCACGTGCCTCATGCCATGTTTCCTAGAAGATTCCTGCAAGACAGAACAGCAGAATTTAATACATAAAAGCAAATTCCAATAAATAAATGAAATCCAACACTTCATTTCCCTGGATATTTGTTTCCTCCTTGGCTCCAAAGCTCAGGGTGCAGTTTTGGCCCCAGAATCAGGCAGGTTGCTGACATTTGGCACTAACACTGGCTGTGGGGCACAGCAGCCTCGGTCAGGACTGGGAAGGCTCTTCCAGGAGAAGTGCTGTGGGCATTAGGATGGAAAAGTTAAGCAAGCAAGCAAACAAACAATTTTGGAGTCATTTTACCTCTAGGTGTGACTAACTTTGTGACCGTGAGCAAGTGAAAACAGGAAGGCTAGAAAGAAACTTGAGTATGTGCTAAATGCCACCCCATCCTAAATGCTTTACATGCTGCTAATTACCACAATGAAAATTTAAAGTAGATCTTCACTGCATTGTTTTTCAGTAGGTGATCTAGGATCCGCCTGATTCTAAATCTGATGGTCTGTGTAGCCCGTCCAGCTGTCTCCTATCAGATCTCTGGGCTCCAGTCTCCTCATCCATCAAAGCAAACAAACAAAAATGGGATTTCAACAAATAATACCTTCTGTCTCTTTCATAGTTTCAGTCCTAGCAATGGCAGTGCTGGTATCCGCTCTATTCCTCAGCTCTTTCCCTACAGTAGGGAAGACTCTGAAGACATTCACCATGTCATGACTTTGCAGACTTGCTTTTGGACTTTCAAACTATTTTCCTCAAAGGAATGTGAGGACTAATGACTTCTCCAAATGCTGAAGTAAATTTATGATATATTGGGGACATCTCTTCAATCTGAAGGCCCATTCTTGGTTGCTGACAAATGCCGAATGAAGGCTAGCTGCCCCATGTTGGAACAATCACTGAAATGAATAGTAGGAAGATGTTGAGGTCAAATGTATTAGTTTTCTGTTGCTATGTAATATATTACCACAAAACTTAGCAGCTTAAAGTAACACATATTTATTACCTCACAGCTTCTGTGGATCAGGATTCTGAACACAGCTTAGGTGAATTTCCTGCTTAGAATCTCACAAGGCTGTAATCAAAGGATTGCCTGGGCTGTGTTTTCACCTGGAGGGTCTACTGGGGAAGAATCTGCTTCCAAGTTCACTTAGGCTGTTGACAGATGCATTTCCTTGCAGTTGTAAGACTGAGGTTCCCAGCCTCTTTCTGGTATTAGTTGGAGAATTCCTCATCTCTCGTAGGTTGCCCACAGATCCTTACACCACGGGCTTTCCCAAAACAGCCTCTTACTTCACCAAACCCAGTGACAGTCTCTAGACTTCCATTTACCTTTACATAAATGAACAACTGCTTTTGTCTATCACTAGGTATATGATATGTAGTCCTTACTCCCAACTTTTATAGGACATTGGATGCATAAATAACTAAAAGTTAAGTCCCCAGTCAATCATGAAAATGTTCTGGAATTAGATAGTGGTGATGGGTGGACAGCTTTATGAATACACTGAAACCACTGAATGGCATAACTTAATGGACAAATATTATGGTGTATGAACTATATTCAATAACAACAACAAAATCCCTCAAACTATTCATAAAGTGTACAGGCAAAATAAAAATTTCAGGCATGTAAGAACTTAAAGAATGCGCTTTTCATGTACCTATTCTTTAAAAGCTACTAAAGAATGTACCTTGGGAAAACAAAAAATTCAACCAAAAAGAGGAGAACATAAAGTCCTAGGACAGGAGCTGTGCAGTAGGCTGTGCTGCAGGAATCCAGTTGCAAATGCTGCCAAAATTCCCAGAAAGGATGGCCTGAATCCACTAGAAACACTCAGCCATAAATCCCCAGCAGCAGCACACACAGCATTTGTAGATCCCAGACCTTCCCTAGGAAAGGTAACACCACTGAAAAGGACAGACATTATTTAGAGACCTCCAGAAATCTAAGCTGGGAAATAAAACACAGAAATTTGACCTTCTGCCCTTAAACTTGTATCATTTGGAGATTCTACTAAAATGATTCAAAATCTTACTCAGACATTAACATGGTATTTTGGTAAATTGGTTTTATAACTCATGTTTCAACTTTTGCAAATGAGGCATATTTATTTCTCACAGTTCTGGAGGGTTAGAAGTCCATAATCAAGGTGCTAGCCGATTTGGTGTCCAGTGAGGACCTGCTTCCTGGTTCAACGGCAGCTAGCTCCTCACTGTGTCCTCACATAGTGGAAGGGGCAAGGGAGCTCCCTGGGCTTCTTTGATAAGGGCACCAATCCCATAACCTAATCATTTTCCCAAAGGCCCCCACCTTCTAATGTCATGACCTTGGGCATTACCATTTCAACATATGTGTACAAGAAGTACACATTTTCTTTTATGGAATAGCAAAAACGTAGATTTTTGAAGAAGTAGATTTTTGAAGAAGAAGTAAAATGCTTACTGCACAGACTAAACTTATTGGAGTAAAAACAACAAACAGTTTTATTTTTTCCTCCAGCACCTTAAATGTGCTACACAAGTCCTCCCTTCCCTTATCAACATCTGGGTCAGATTCTGTGGTCTCTCTCAGGTCTTGAGAATGGGGTGGAGGAAATGTTTTTAGTTTGTATTATTTAACTGTTCCTGCTGATGTAGTTCTTTTGGTCACCATGGGCTGGCCTAAAGTGATATTTCTCATGGGGTGCATGTGCTGCCTCTCTAGAAGCCCTGTGCAGATTGATGTAGCTACTGTGCTCTCCAGCTCTCCCTTGTGACCATCTACAAGCCCCTGACCCTAGGAATACAACTGACAAAAATGCTCATAGCTGGCATGGACCCCAAAGCTAGTCCTCTTCATAAGGGTACCTTTAAAAAGCCTTTAGGCTGGTTCTCCTCTTCAGTGTCTGTGCACTTTGACAAACTCAAGAATCCTTGCTATGCTTCTGACCTTCGTCCTCACCCTGCAATTGCACCTGCTCTATCCAGCTTCCTGCCATCAGGACTCCCCAGGTCAGAAGTGAGCATTGCTGTCCATACTCACAAACACCATAAGTTTTCAGAGATACACAAAATTATCCTGAGAATTCTCTCACCAGTATTCCTTCTGCTGGACTGGAAGCCCTGGGGAAGACCTGCAGACACCATAGCTCAGCAAAGCACTTCACTGTGCAGGGAAATGCAGGTTTCCTTTCTCTCAGCAACCACAGTTTCCATGAACAGTTTTCTTAGAGCCCTTCTCACCTGGTTTGCGGGACGGGAATTGCTGGGCAGTCCCCACTTAGGCAACAATGCAACATGAAAACTGCAGAAACTTCCTCCACTATATTTAACTCCCCTTACACTTATAGTCTTCTCTTTCTATGAATATTTGATGATTGGAACAGAGATTCGTAAGACCACTTTGGCCACCTCTTAATAATTCCTGGAGAAGATATGCACAGTTGGAAAAATATGAGGCACTTTTCTATCCTCGTCCTCAGCTCATGGCCTTCGACAGAAACGTTAGATGACAGAAAAAGCCTAAGGTATGTCTTATTACATATGAGGCATGTATGTGTCCTTGCATGTATACCCCAGCTCATTCTGAAAAGGTTGTGTGCAGCTGCAGAGATGCATAAAATGAACAGAACACAGATAAGACTCAGAAAAAAAAATCTATCTCGTACTATAATGATACTGTAGATATATCTGAAGATTTTTGAGCAAAAGAGTGACATGATGAAAACACATGTTTTAGAAAGATGGAGAAGATGAAGAAGGCTTTGTGGAACACGTTTCAGGACTAAGTAGTGGAAATGCTTACAGGAGGTAGATGGGTTTTGCTCTTCTGCTAAAGGAAGGCACCATGTGTTCAAGAAGATGCACTTGAGGGCTTCTACTCTTTTCCAAAGTCAGGTCTCAAATCTTAACGCCTGGGCTATTTCCTCCAAAATGTACTCCATAGAGTCCGCAGTGTTGTACAGGCAAGAATCACTGGGCAGACATAAGATGATAGCAGCCAAAATCTGGTTGTTTGCTAATTGTAGTTTAAGATATGAGAGAGAGAGAGAGAGATCACACAAATGAATCAGCACTAACTGCACTCTCACCCCAGCTTTGCCCAAAGGCAGTCCTTTCCAGATAACCAGCACTATATTAGATTTTGGAAAACAGTACAGCAATGTCAGCTTCCATGATAAATCATCCTTTCAGTCTCTCAGAGTAGAACAAACACCTTGACTTTCCTGCCGTGGATGATGCTTGCTCTCTCTCAAGTCCTGAGTCACCCTGGAACATCTCCAAATGTGGATTCAGAGGCAGTTAGAAGACAAGAAAGAGTGGCACCAGGATGACATATTTCTGAGGGGTTGAAGCTTGGCTCTCCAACTGCTCTTCACCACACTCTGTGGAGCTCTCTCTGGTTCCCAGCCTGACTGCCTTCTAATGGTACCAGGCAAGTCCCCTGGAACCTTTCGCAGCTATTCCTTACAGCTGTGAAGACAGCTCCTTGGGTGATATCCAGCCTGCTGAATCATTCATTTCCTGTTCTTGATCTCAAAAAGTTCTGTTTGATGTTGTTTTCTCAAGACCATCATTTTAAAGGAAGCAATATTTTATACAACACAGCTTTGTGGGCTTGGGCACTAAAACCAGATTATTTTGAATACGCCTTACCCATATAATCATTTTCCTATGTAGAATTTTGGGTGCTGAGAATAACTTTACCATGATCCTCCCATGACATGAGGATGCTGGATGTCATAGGCAGGATTCCCAGTTCCGTTTACACCATAAAGTTGAAGACATTGCTCAACTTGTCAGTAACAAGTCAGGAGAAGCTGCCATTTGAAAAAGCGTCAGATGTATTTGCTAGTGCAACCCAAGAATCTGCTGCGTGGGTGTTTCCAAGTCTTCCATCTTATGAGAGCACTCTTCTCTTTAATGTTAAAATAAAAATGAGTTTATTCCCCATCCCTCACTTAGTCAACTCCCTGCATTTCTCAGGAATCTCAGGGACTTTCCATTTATCATAGTTACTCCCTCTTCTAATATCCTCCTTCTGTTTAACTGTCTTTCACTTGGATTCTCAATGCTTGCATCTGCTGTTTCTCTCCGGTCTGCATCAAATCAAATGTGGAAACATGGATACTTTTCCATGATTACAACTGTTAATCGACTATTTTAAAGTTCTCAAACAACTTTAATTTTGATAAAACTACCATCTTTCGATAGTTTTAATAAAATTTACTAAGGAGTCAGAGGTAAAGGAGCACATGACAGAACACTGCCTATTAGATCATATTTGACACTCCTGATCCTAGAAGCCTCCCGGCCATTTTCCCCTGGGAAGCATCTCACTGGTTGACCCCTGCCTCCTACAGCCTTCCATGCAGGTGGCCCTGCTTCCCGTTCATCCAGAGCCCTCTCACTCTTTCCTTCTTAAGTTACCGTGACAAATTTAAATGCTCCTTGTTTTATTCGGCAACCAATATAGTGCTCTTTGTCTTACTCTTCCTCCATCTAGATCAAGGCCTGGGGTCTATTTCCTCACCAAAAATTCAACAATCATCAATCATGCTGCCAGCCAAACTTTGTTTCCCTATTCCTATCTCCTATATTAGTCTTAAAATTATTAAATTTTAAAACATTTAGATACTGTAATATATCTATTCTCATTAGAAATCAGATACAGAACACAGAAGGAAACCTAGAGGAAATGGCTAAATTCCTGGATACATACAACCTACCAACATTGAATCAAAAAGAAATAGAAAACCTCAATAGGCCAATAACAAGTAATGAGATGAATCAGTAATAAAAGCCTCCCAACAAGGAGAACTCCAGGACTGGATGACTTCATAGCTGAATTCTACTGAACTCTTAAAGGAGAATTAATACCAATTCTTCTATTCAAGGAAACCCTTCTAGGAGGCCAGCATAACTCTGATACCAAAACTGGATAAGGACACGAAATTAAAAGAAAACTCTAGACCAATATCCCTAATGAACATAGAGGCAAAAATTCTCAACAAAATACTAGTAAATTGAATCCAACAGCATATCAAAAAGATCACACACAATGATCAAGTAGAATTCATCCTGTGGATATAAGGATGGTTCAACATAGGCAAATCAATAAATATGATACATCACATCAGCAGAATAAAGGGAAAAAAATCACATAATCATCTCAACAGGTGCAGAAAAAGCACTTGACAAAATTCGACATTCTTTCATGATAAAAACCTTCAATAAATTCGGTATAGAAGGAAAGTAACTCAGCATAATAAAGGCCACATATTAACAAACTAAAATCATACTGAATGGGAACAAAATAAGGATACCACTCTCACCACTCTTAATTAGTATAGTACTAGAAGTCCTAGACAGAGCAGTTAAGCAAGAGAAAGAAATAAAGGACGTTCAAATTGGAGAAGAGGAAGTAAAAATGTTCCTGTTTGCACATAAATGATCTTACATATAGAAAAATCTAAAGACTCTACCAAAAAACTCAGAACTGATAAACAAACTCAGTAAAGTTACAGGCTACAAAATCAACAACAAAAATCAGTGGTGTTTCTATATACAGACAACAAACTAGCTGAAAAAAAATCAAGAAAGCAACTCCATTTATAATAACTACAAAAATAATAAAATATCTAGAAAAAGAATTTAACCAAGGAGGTGACAGAAGTCTACAATGAAAACTCTAAAATCACTGATGAAAGAAATGTAAGAAACACACACACACACACACACACACACACACACACACACACACACAAATAGAAAGACATCCATACTTAGGAGCTGGAAGAATTAATATTGTTAAAATGGCCATACTAACCAAAGATTCAGTGCAATCCCTACCAGAATACCGCAGAAATAAAGAAACACAATCCTAAAATTTGTATGGAATCAAAAAAGACTCTGAATAGCCAAAGCAATTATCAGCAAAAAGAACAAAACTGAAGGTATCACATTACTATTCTTCACAATATACTACAACACTAGAGTAGCCAAAACAGCACGGTACTAGCATAAAAACACACTTCAGGTCAATGGAACAGAATAGAGAATTCAGAGATTAATCCACATATTGGCAGCCAACTGATTTTTCACAAAGGCATTGAGAACATTCACTGGGAAAAGGACAACCTCTTCAATAAATGGTCCTGGGAAAACTAGATATCTATATGCAAAGAATAAAACTAGACCCTCATGTTTTACCCTATACAGAAGCCAACTCAGAATGAATCCAAGGACTAAATTTAAGATCTGAAATATATAGCTACTAGAAGAAAACATAGGGGAAATGCTTCAAGACATCGGTCTGGGAAAATATTTTATAAAAAAGATCTCAAAAGCACAGACAACTAAGGCAAAAATAAACAAATAAAATTATATTAAATGAAAAAGCTTCTAAGCAACAAAGAAACAATCAACAGAATGAATGGACAACCTACAAAATGGGAGAAAATATTTTCAACTATTCATCTGACAAGGAATTAATATTCAAGAATATACAAGGAACTCAAACATCTCAATAGAAAAAAAAATTTTAAGGCTGATTTAAAAATAGGCAAATGATATGAACAGATATTTCTCAAGATACACAAATGGCCAACGAATATATGTAAAAATGTTCAACATCATTAATCATCAGGGAAATGCAAATCAAAACAACAATGAGATATCATCTCATCCCAGATAGAATTGCTATTGTCAAAAATACAAAAAATGTTGGTGAGGATGCAGAGAAAGAGAAACTCTCATACACCATTAGTGCAAATGTAAACTAGTATGACCCTTATGGAGAATAGTATAGAGATTCCCCCAAAAACTACAAATAAAACTACCATATGATCCAGCAATCCCACCACTGGCTATTTATCCAAACAAAAGGAAATCAGTATATCAAAGGCATGTCTGCCACCTCATGTTTATTGCAGCACTGTTCACAATAGCCAAGATATGGAATTAACCCGAGTGAGTGTCCAACAATGGATGCAAAAAGAAATTATGATATATAATATCATAAGCCAGGAACAGAAAGTTAAATACTGCATGTGCTCACTCATATGTAGAAGCTTTAAAAAATTAATTTCATAGAAGTAAAAAGTAGAACAGAGGATATTAGAGGCTGGGAAGAGTATGAAGGAAGAGAAGATAAGGAGAGATTTGTTAAAGGGCACAGAATTACAGCAAGACAGGAGGAATAAATTCTAGTGTTTTATAGAACATCACTATGTGCTCCATAAATATGTGTAATTATTGTGCCAATCGAAAATAATTTTTTAAAAAAAATTCTTGGTCTTGTATTTATTCTAAAAATTTTATCCATTTGACTTGTAAAAAAATAATTCTTGTTTAAACCATTTTTTTTCTGGCTCTACCTTGGGGGTAATGAATCAGCAGCCATGATCAGTGGACATGTATGCGGACAATGGTATCCTTTCTGGGCAAACAAGAGACCAGCTCCCAGTGAAACCAGTCAAATCCTCTTCTTTGTAGACCATAAAAGTGTCCCTGCTCTTCCAGTATGTTTGAGAAAAGAACACACAATGCAATATAGCACATGCTATGCTAAACATGTCCAACATACATCCACTGTGAGAGAAAGGACAGATCAGATCTTTCTGAGGGTTTACTAATAAAGGAATGTTACTAAAAATGTAGATGAAAGAGCCATTGGTTTTCAAGTAGAAGTTATCCCTAAGACAGTGATCCCAACATGGATGATTGGTGCCATTGTGTGGTAAAACTAACTGGATGAAGACAAAATGAGAAAAGTAACTATAATATTGTGTTTTCAAATACACACATGTAAAGTTCCCAACTCTGGTAGTAGAGATAGTGCTACAGCATAAGATGTGGCTGTCTCTCCATCTTACATTTTCATTTTTATAATGTATTAAATAAAATAATGGTAATTCTAGATCGTGATTTGGTAGGACTTTTTTTAATTTTTTGTAGTGGATCAAACTTTGTCCTCAATTTTAAAACATGATTCACAAATATCTTGGAACTAGTTCTCTAGAAACATATTTGAGGGATTAGGAAAAGAAACAAAACAAAACATCAACAAAAATCTCTCAGTCCCCTAGAAATTGTAGAAAACTTACAGAGGGCTTTACTGAAGTCAGGACCCAGAAGAACTGCGCAGAAAGCTAAGAGATGGGACCTACCTCTCTCTTATGGTGAAGGGTCTGGAGAGAGGACTCTGTGGCCCCCAGAGACCCAAAATCAGCATCCTTTCCAGTCTGTGCCTCTCTCATGATTCCCTAAACCTCACACTGCCAACACTCTCATCCTCCTCTGCAGCTTTGCATATTCTTCCTAGGAAGTCTAGGGAAATTTTAAATGCATAGAGAAAAGAAGATACTGTCATACAATCAGTAGGTTTCAACTACTTACTTGAAAAAAAAAAAAATGGCCATGCTAATTACAGAGAGAGACTCCACTAGACTATGTCTGCTCTCACAGTGGCAAGAGTGGTCTCTGGAATTGAGAATGCTCTCCTGCAGTCCCAAAGCCTGCTGCCAGGGTATACGGATGTGATTTTGGACAGTGAATTGGCTCCTCAGGCAAACAAATTCTCTCTCTTTCTTTTAATTTGTCTGATCTTTGAGGAGACATCAAATTTTTATTACATGTAAATCTAAAATTCATATGAAATTAAGAGTTAGATAAGTGCTTTCTAAGTCTTGGGTCTATGAAGATGAAGAAAGGCAATACAGAATTTCAGTCTCAAAGAGATCTTCAGAGATTTTATTACAGCTGAGAAACTGTGGTACTTAGAAATTAACCAGGATGCCCAGCTCACTAGATGAGAACTTTTTGCCTACAGGGCCCCTTCAAGCAAAGCACTCCACTTCTCTTATTTATCAAACATGTATTTTCCCAGGACACAGATTTATCATATTCTGAAGAACATACGTCTTTTATTTCAACCTGTGTTTTGAGAAGGTATAATAGGAAATGTTTATATTCTGAAATTTCCCAGTTTTTGATTCTCCCGTATGGACTCAGAAAATAAGAGTAATAAATGAGGGGCTCGATCCAAGATGTCCATTTAGGAACAGCTCAGGATTGCAGCTCCCAGTGAAAGCGCAGAGGGTGAGTGGACGCCGCATTTTTATTGCCCACAAACTAGGAAATTCCCGGGCGGAGGAACTCCACAGGTCACCAGCGTGGCTGTTTTGGCCAGTGTGGCTGTGCCGGCCAGCGCCACTGCTTTGCCCCGCGCGGCTGCTTTGTCGGCGCCCCGGAGCAGCGGTTCTCCGTACAAAATACACCAGTCTGGGGGCCCTTTTGGCTGGTGATTGGACATGCCACAAGAAGTCGCCCATTCGTCTGTTTAAAAAAGGGACTGAGCAGGGAACCAGGACAGTAGATTCCAGGGCAAAAAAAAAAAAA
>NW_016107825.1:289904-369907 GCF_001604975.1 Cebus imitator | reverse complement strand
GGGGGGTGGGGAGCTGGGGAGAGATAGCAAGGGGAGAGATGCCAGATGTAGGTGATGGGGAGGAAGGCAGCAAATCACACTGCCACGTGTGTACCTATGCAACAATCTTGCACGTTCTTCACATGTACCCCAAAACCTAAAATGCAATAAAATAAATAAATGGGGGAAAAAAAATAAAATAAAAATAGAAAAAGTAAAATAAAATAAAATAAAATAAAAAATAAATAAATGATAGCCCCCATATCATGTCTTTGTGTCTAATTGTTGATTTTAAATTGTTTACTTCTTCCTTTATTCCTCCCTGCATGTCCATCCTTGCTGATAAGCAAATTGCATATTACGTTCACATTTGATAGGTTCAACCCATGATTAATCAAATATACATGTAGATCATGTATGTAGGCTCTATTATGGAAGTCTGAATAGAAGAAAAGACAGCACTCAATGAGAAGACAGCATTTCTTATAATGCAAGTGTCTCATTTTTTATTCTTTTTCGGTTTGGGAGGAGGGACGCTCAAAGGCTGCACCTAGTTAGATGAGTTTCAGGATTTCTGCATTTTGACAGCTTCTAGTGCTTGAGGGTATTGTGCATGGAACTAAATCATAGATTCTATAAATAGAAAGGTGAGAACAAGGGTCACATATCTGAAAGCATGCCTACTACCTAGTGGTGCTAAATGAAGAATGGGATAGAGAAACTGTGGGGCCAAAGATAGAGGCAGAGAGAGGCGAGACTGGGGAATTCTAGAGCAGTGCAGGACATGAGTCTCTGGGCATTGGTGCCAACTTGCCAGGTGCATTAAAGAGGCTGAGGCAGAGTAAACAGGGAACAGTTTAGTGGCAAAATGCTAATAGGAGGAGATCTGCTCCAAAGCAGAGGTGAAGGAGGCTGTCCTTAATCAACAGAGAGGATATGCCACTATATGGGATTTGGGCAGCTACAGGGATTGATGTGGTTGCACACAAATTTGAAGATGAAAGGGAGATGGATGATGAAGCCATTCACATCCTTTTCCTTTCATTTCCTTGATACAGCTGGAGGCTAGGCCATTTGTGTAGAGTGCTGGTAAGGATTGAGCGGGAGAGAGAGGAGAATGGTGAAGCCTTGCTTCTGCCACAGGTTGCTGCCAAGGACGAGATAAAGACATTCCAAACAGATTTGGGAGATCAGCTGCTGCTGCAGACCACCAATGTGCCACAATACCCATCTGCACAGGTGTGGGGGCTTCTGCAAGAGAGCTCAGATACAGGGGATGATCTCCTCTAGGTCAGTTTGGGGATTGATCCAAAGTTGGGAAACTTTCAGGACAGGGTTTCTAGAAAGATGAGGTTCTAGAGATGGTACAGGGTGCTGACTACTAGAAGTGAAGGAAAGAGGGGGCTGGAAGTGTGTGGTTAGAAGGTTGATGCAAGATGAGTGAGTGTGAGTTGGAGGGAGAGGTGTGTAAGAATGTAGTGGAGTGACGCCCGGAGTAGCTCTGGTTGTGGTGGGGGAGGGAAGTTGTAAGAACAGTACTTGGCATGAATGAGCTTCGTAAAGATCAAAATCTCCCAAATAATAGAAATAATTGAATTAAAGAGGAAGACTATGAATCGGGCACCTCCATCTTCAAGGAATGTAATGAAGCAGCTGGAAGGGGGAAAGTCATTGAAATTGAATACAAGCTTCCAAACAAAGGAGCTTTTCCGTAAAAAAATACAGGAGGGATGCAATTATGGTAAAGACAGGGAGGTGATGAAGAAGAGGATGACCAAAATGTTTTGGAGGGAGAAAGAGTTGTGTAACCAATATGAGTCTTGAAGAAAATGTAGCTTATGGGATGCAGACTCTAACTCTAACTGCTCACTGCTGACTGAGTTCCAAAAAGAGTAAAAATCAAATGTAGCTTCTTAAGAGCAAATCAACTTGATGCACTGGTTCTTCCCATGTGAACCCTCGATTCTCTGGATAATAAGACTCTTGTGTTAAGGCAAGTCAGGTTGGTTTTGGTTTTATGCAGCATCCATCTACCCATTCAATCTGTCAATCTGAATAGAGCACCTTTTCTGTGCCAGGCATTGCGATGGGGGCTGAGGAAATTGTGTGAAACAAAAATAGAGGTGACCCCTCCCCTTGTAGCAATTCCGGTCTAGTGGAAAAGATGTGAAAGAAGCAAATGGTCACCCTCCAAATGAACAATGACAACTATGATGACGTCAGCCCAGGAGTTACAGGTACAATGACAGCATGCGATGTGGGATGGATCTCACGACAGGAGTTGGGATCCTCCTCTCCAGGACACAGCATTTGAGCAGTATATGGGAGCTAATCAGAGCAGAGCAGCCCAGAAGCAGTCGCCCTGTGTGCATGTGTGGGGCAGGGAGTGTGAGCACATGACTAAAGGAAAGAAGGCCAGCGCTATGCACTCCAAAAACAGAGGGGAGCACAGTGCCAGGAAAGCAGACAGCACCCTGGAGGCCAGATAAAAAAAAACCTTGCATATGTTCCTGAGAGTAATGGGAAGTGATTGAAAGGCTGAGAACAAGGGAATGACAAAATAAGATTTGCTTTGAAAAGATCATTCCAAAAACCCGGTGGAGAATGGACTGCGGGGAGAGGGGAGGAGAAGGTAAGATTTGATATGGAAGATTAGAAATGTTCCAGTAAAGAGTGAGTGAGAGGAGGTGCAGAGAGCACTGAGAAGAGCCCATGGCACACGCCAAGCGCTTGACAAATGTTAGCTATTAGACCTATTTAGATTTCGAAAGAAGGCCCCCAGAATGGCAAGATAGCTCAGGACCGAGTCAGCAGTGTGTTTATTCCTTATTCGCGTATCATATCTATTTTTTCACTCGCTTCTAAAGTCAGTTTACAGAAACCTGTCTAGTAAAAGTGTAAGACTTTTTTTTTTTAAGTAATAGAGCTGGAACAAAGAAAGGTAACACACAAAAATGTGTTTAACTAACCCCTTGCTTATTCCCTCATTTTTAAAGACTTCAAATAGTTTCAGCAGGCCCTGGTCTTGCTCCTAAGTAGATTCGTGTCCCCGTGGCTGCCTCCTCAGGTCCATAAACTCCTGCTGGTGCCTCAGGATTCCACAGCCTTCTTTACCGCTGCCCCCCCTCAGCTTCTCCCTTCTTTAATGCTGATGAGTTTCATTTCAATTACTGCCCCTTTCATCTCAAACACCAGTGAAGCAGAAGCAATGTATAAAGTCAAATTGTTTCTTTGAAAACTAGAATTTATTGTGTCCTAGTGTCACTTTTATTAATTGCTGAAAGTTAATGGTATCCAGACCTACAGAATTTTGTATAAACATTTAACTTTTTTTTTTCATCAAAGAGAAGCCTCTCTGACATTCTATATACGGTGATGTACCTTCTGTTGTAGGCTAGTTATACATAGTAGATTTATTTACACCGAGGAACCCAGGAATTTGAGCCTTGAATAACATCACTATGAAAAAACATGTTCAGATCAGGACAGAGCTGAACCGACCATACAGGTAACTGGGAGTCTTTTTAAATACTGCCCGTTTGACTTTCACTTTACCTCCTGGAGGATTTTCCACACTCCTGTCCCCATTGCACAGGCTCATGTTGTGTTGGCCATAATGGACTTTCAGGAAAAGAGAGATCTTTTTCTTGGATTCGGATACAGGACCACTTGGAGAGAAGCATAGAAAATTATCCTCTAGATAACATGAGGAGAAGAAAAGTAGGATGTCTTTTGCTTTATTTTTGGCCTTAACTATTTGGAGAAAAATTCCTGGGAAAATATCAAAGGAACCCTAACTTCAACGTTAGAAATATTTTAGCAAAACATGACACTCTGGGGAACCAAGAAGTGATTCTGGAGGCATAATTTCTCCCCAGGGTAGGCAGTCCTTATAATTATTGCCCCCAAGAGGGTCTTGTACCTTGTGATTTGAGAATAAATTGAGAACAAATCTTAGTAGTTAGAATGAATGCCAAAACTCACACCAGTTACCCCTGACTTTTAGGAGGAGCATGTGGATTTCTTGAACGCTTAATGCATGGATCAATTTCCTGCCTGCGTGCATCTCAGCAGAGAGATGCTTAGTTTTCATTATAGATGTAGCATTGCCCATTCGGGTCTGTTCTCAAAATTGCATTGTGAACATAATTCTTAGCAATGCTGCTTTAATTTATCTACACAAATTTCATAGAAGCCATTTTATTAGATGAGCCAGAGTCATACCCTATGTCTGATGTGCTGCACGTGGCAAGCAGCATGATTTATATCCTGGTGCACTGTCTGCCATAGGCAGGCATTTTAATGCTATGCCGATTATTTAGATGTATTCAGAATCTTGCCCTTTCTTGCCAATGGACACTAAGCTTTCTCCAAGAGCTTTATGTATGTGTCAAGATATTCTTTCCCTCTGAGAGATGCCAAAACCAGATTTATCCCCAAGGTTAAAGAAATGAGGGAGATGTCCTTTGCTTTTCTCCACTTCTTACTCCCAGAAAATAATTCATCTACATCCACACAAAGACAGCACTTGGCATGAACAAAGGTGTCCCAAGAAAAACCAGGAGGCATCCATGCAATTGTTCATGATTGTATCATTATGTATTTAGCATATCTGCTGGCATTTAGGTTTAAACACTAGCCTGACCCAAAATAAGGCAAAACAAAATTTGTAAATATTCACTCATTTTTTATCATACTTTACAGTAGAACTTGCAAAATGTTGATATAGTCCAGCAGGTAAAGAAATCTAATATCAGAAATTTTTATTTAAAAAAGGCATGTACCAGCTTTTTTCCAGTTAAGTTTCTCTGATTTTCTTCCTCAACTCTGAGATAATGTGTATATAAAATTTATCCTCAATCATATAAGCAGAGTCTTTTTTTTTTTTTGCTTTGGGTTGTGTTATAATTTTTTTTCTTTTCCCTTTGCCACATATATAGCAGATGCTTTATGCTAACATTTATTTCAACATAAGTCTAGGCATGACTGGGCTTCTGGTAGGTAGAAGCAGGAAGGATGGAATTAGCAATGTATGGAAGCCATTTCAGTGCAAATAATATTTATGGAATGTTACTGTTTTCTCTCTCTTGCTTTATTTCTTTATTTAAAGTTTCCCTTACGAAACTGTTTTGAGATAAGTAATGATTTCACAATGTATGAGCATCTCATATGTGTAACTCTCAGGTGAATTGTCCCATTCAGTCTATGATATTTTTAAGTGCAGCTGTCATTGTTAGCATTTTACAGAGAAAAAAGATATATAGTCACCAACATATTAAACAGATCTATTAGCCAGAAGCAATCTGGAACATAATCTGAACTTACTGCCTAGAATCATCTGCTCTCTCCCTTAGAGATGGGCCTGTGCTATAGTTCACATTGGTGGGGCATGAAGAATAAGAGGGATGGACCAGGTGGCGAACCTGCCAGCACCTTGATCTTGGACTTCCCAGACTCCAGAACTGTGAGAAATAAATTTCTGTAGTTTATAAGCTACCTAGCCTAAGATATATTTACAGAATCCCAAGTAGACTAAGACATAGATTAATGGAACAAAATAGAGAGTCCAGAAGTAGATGCACACACACATGGTCAATGGATTTTCAACAAAGGCACCAAAACAATTCATGGAAGAAATAATAGTTTTCCTAAAAATGATGTGACAACAACTATTTAGTATATATTCACATTTTTAAAAAAGAATATCAATGCTTATTCTCATACCATACATAAAATTTAACTCAAAATGGATTATAAATCTATACATAAGAACAAATACATGAAACTGCTAAAAGAAAATACAGAAGAAAATTATCATGTAGAGAGCATCAAAGATTTCTTAGGACACAAACCATTAAATAATGATATATTGGATTTCATGGAAATTAAAAACTCTGCTTTTTTAGTAGATCTAGCATTTGATCCAGCAATCCCACTACTAGGTATCTACCCAGAGGAAAAGAAGTCATATAAAAAGATATTTGCACACACCTGTTTATAGCAGCACAATTTGTAATTGCAAAAATATGGAACCAACCCAAATGCCCATCAATCAACAAATGGCTAAAGAAAATGTGATGTGTGTGTGTGTGTCTGTGTGTGTGTGTGTGTGTGTATACTGATATGTACCATAGAATACTGCTCAGACATAATAAAGGAACAAAATAATGGCATTCACAGCAACCTGGGTGGAATTGGAGACTATTATTCTAAATGAAGCAACTCAGCAATGGAAAAGCAAGCATCATATGTTCTCACTCATGCGTGGGAGCTAAGCTATGAGGACTCAAATGCGTAAGAATGATACGTTGGACTTTGGGGACTTAGGGAAAAGGGTGGGTGGTGGGTGGTGAGGGATAAAATGTTACACATTGGATACAGTGTACACTGTTCAGGTGATGGGTGCACCAAAATCTCAGAAATCACCGCTAAAAAACTGGTTTATGTAACCAAACACCACCTGTTCCCCAAAAACCTATTGAAATAAAAAAAAGTTAAATAAAATTAAAAAAGAAAAAGGAAAAAAAGAGAAAAAAAAAAAGAAAATGAAAAGGCAAGCCACAATATATTTTTTTAAAAACTCAACAACAAAATAAGACAATATAACAATAAAATAAGGAAAATATTTAAATAGACACTACATAAAAGAAAACCAGGTGACTAATAAGCATATGATGAAATGCTCAGTGTCAGTAGTTATCATGAGATACCACTTCACACTCCCTAGAATGGCTAAATTTAAAAAATCAACAGTACCAAGTGTTGGAAAAAATATGGAGCAACAAGAACTCTTCTGCATTGTTGATCAGAACATAAAATTATACAACCAATTAAAAAACAGTTTGAAAGTTTCTTGCAAAGTTAAACATACACTTTTGATGCAACTGGCAATCCCGTGCCTAGCTACTTACTCAAGAGAAATCAAAACACTGACCTATAGGAAGACTTGCACATGAATGCTCATAGTAGCTTTATTCATACTGGTCAAAAACTGGGAGCAGTCTAATGCCCATCAACATGTAAATAGATGAATTATGACACATCCACACACATGAATACTAGCTAGCAATGAAAAGGAATGAACTCTTGATACACACAACAACGTGGATGAATCTCAAAAACATGCAGAGTGACAGAAGCTAGATACAAAAGGAGTACCTACTATCTGATGCCATTTATATGAAACTCTAGGAAAGCCCAAAACAATCTATAGTGATAGAAAGCAGGCCAGAGGGTGTGTGGAGATGGGATTTAGGGGGGGACTGACTGGGAAAAGGCACAAGAAAGTTTTGCAGGTGATTGAAATGTTCCGTATCTTGATTGTGATGATGGTTATATGTGTATATAATTTTGTCAAAACTCATTGAAAAGTGCACATGAAAAAGCTCTGGTTTGTTTCTGGGTTTTGAGTGTTTTTATGGACAGGCTATGGAATATGTACACATTGTGCTGGTCTCCACATCCCCCTGGGGAATGCTGGGGACTTCCTCAGCCTGCCTGGGCTGGAGGAAAGTTTGCGAGCTCACACCTCAGAAGAGGGAGCTGGCTTCACTGGCCAGCCGCAGGCTTTGAAGGAGGCAGGGGTTGGAGGGGAAGTTGTGTCCTGTGACCGGATGGGTCACTCCATTTTCAACCGTGGGCTTCACAACACTCAGAAGCTGCACCAAAGCTCTGCTAAGAGTCAGTTATATAAGGGTATTTTTGCCTTATTTTATTGCCTCTAATTTCTAGTTTTCAGTCTCAAAGTCACCCTGAGCTGGCCCAGTTTCCCTCCTGCAGGCATGGTCTGCCTAGCTGCAGTCGCAATGTCTGTAGGAAAGTCAGTTTTCATCAGAGATTGCTGGTCTCACCTGCAGAAGCAGAGGGAATCCCAGTCCTCACCCAGCCTCATTTCCCAAACCTCTTCTGAGTTACCAGAAGGGCTGGGGCTCACCAGCTCCTAGCTTTTTGCATCAGGAAGGCATCAAGCTCCAGGTCGAGAAAAGACTCTGCCTTATGATTTGGGAGATATACCCAGAGAGAGGCTGCCGTAAACACATGGGTACTATACACACAGTAACACACCAGCTGGAATGGACACAGGGAATTTAGGACCGTTTTCTTCTCTGTTTTTGCCTTTCCAGTGTCCTCTCGTTTACCGTATGGTGTGATCACCCTCTAGGGGTCAAACGCCTCTTCGCATCCACACAAACATTCAGACTCCTTCAGATCAAGAAAAACCTCTCAAGTTGTAGATGTTTACCTCTTCAGCCCTCTCACAGAGGGCAAAGAGGAAGCCTGTAGGAGGGCCACCGAGCCACACAGTGGCTGCTGGAAATATTTTCCTGACTCAAAAGAAGCCAACTTAATGAGTGCAGGAGTAACCCAAGCGTTCGGCTACCTTCCCCGACCCACTCCTGCTGTCCAGGGTCACTTTCAAACACACCTAGAGAAATGGGCTCTGTCATGGTCCCACCCAGCTCTCTGCCTCTAGGTCTGATAGCCTCCTTCCTGCTTCTCTTACTCCTTCTTCCTTCATTTCACTCAAAGTTCAATACAAGAGAATGGGATGTAAGGTTTTGGGGTAGCTGAGAGGAACTACAGCACCAGACAGGAAATAATTCCAAGTTCGCTTCTGGGCATTTCCAAAGAAAGAACCCAGGGGCCATTTGACACCATAGTGAGTTCCTTCCTGGCCTGTCCCTCCCGTCTCCTGGGATTTTCTCCTCTTCAAGAGATTCTCCTTCATACTGCAAATTGCTAAATTCTTGTTATTCTCTTTTCCTATGTAAGCTACATGCAAGTGGCCTTATTTTTTTTAATTATCTTAAGGTATTTTTCTCACTAAAAGATGATTTTGCCTTCTTCCCAAGAAGACAGATTCAAAGTACCATGAAGCTTTTGAAATTATTTCTCTCCGTTCTGCCTTTCATATATGTCTGTGTGTGTATATTTAATTGTATATTGTGCATATGTGTACATATGTGTGTAAGTACATATATGTGTGTTGTGTTTTTAATGTGTGTATTTGTATATGTGCATGTATAAGTATGTGATTGTATGTGTATTTGTGTATGTATGTGTATACGTGTGTCTATGTGTATATGTGTGTTGTGTGTATATTTGCATGTGTGTACATATGTATGTTATAATGGTTCAAACATTCTTTACTTCATCCTTGTTTTTGGAAAGGAAATAAAATAATTCTAGTCAAACGAGTCCAAATTACTATTTTTAAAATTCATTTAACCATTTTAGTAACAAAAAATGTCTTCTTACTATGTACACAATTTTCACGTTGGCTTGGAACTTTGTCATTTGCTGATAATTGGACTTTTTCCCAAACACTTGTTTTGACTTACACAACTCCCTGAAGAAAATAGTCCCAGTAACTGTTTGCTTCCCGATTTGCCATGTTCAGTCAAGGACCTCAAGATGGGCTCTGAATCTTTGAAGGCAACTCACAATATGGTCCTCAGAGATACAGAAGATCAGATGAGTTCTTTAAGCTTTTCTCCCAAAACATGCTCTGAGAGATGGATCCAGTCCCCACTGACCGAGGCCACCGGCACGGAGCCCTCCTTGCTGCTGACTTAGAATGGTCTTCGCTTCACTCTTTTGCACCCAGGAAACAGCCACAGTAGCGCCATGTCTTTGTTCCCCCCAGGAGCCAATTAACCCTTCGGGTAAAAATTAAATTTTCTGACCTAGCTGCAGTTTCTTATTTCCTAGTCTCCCCTTCAGCACCAGACATAGGCAGCATGAAAGCTCAGCATCAGCATGGAAAATATGACTCAAACCCAACACTTGCTCATTCCAGACGGCAACTCGTTCCCTAAATGTAAAGCAAACTATAACAGGAAACCTGATTTTCATTACAAGAGAGGAGTCTGTGTGTAGCTCAAAAGAATCTGACCAGAAAGGAATCAGTCAGTAATTCTACAGCTCAAGAACCAAATAATTCCATAGTAGAGAAGAAATATGAATCAGAGAGAGAACTAAGCCCTGGCAGTCACATGTCAGGGCTCCCGATGGTGCTGAAATCTCAGAACATTTGTTATCTTCCTTATGTCAGCGCTTTCTCTCAGTGCCGGCTCCTTGCCCCGTTTGCTCACTGCATATACCTGGAAGGCAGGTGAGCTTTGTCTGTGGTCCTCTCGGCTCACTGTTTAGACTCTTCTTTTCCCCAGCCTTCTCTGCTCGAGAGACCATAACCATGGTCCCCCAGTGGCCTCCTGCAAGATGTGTATTTTCCCAGTGCCTGGCATCAAGTGCAGTAGGCATCAAGTAGTTGGGGGATGCCAGAATGAATGGATTTCTTTGTCTGATTCCCATGAAAGCTGCTCTCTTGCCTTCACCTATGAAGCCTAGTTCTCAACCCAATAGAAAGCTACAGAGAGATGCTCATCAATAAACATCAGCTTAATGTGTTACCAGCTCAACCATAATCACAGAAGCAATGACTTCACTCCACAAAGGAAACTGTGACAGCAAAAGTCACAAACTCCCCAGAAATAAAATGTAACAGGACCATTCCTATTTACTTCTAATGGATAGTCCTGAGCTATCTTATAGCATACTTCCCCTCCAAATTTAAAATGTTATTGAATAATAAACTCTGACACAATTTTGAGATAAAAACCACATGATCACAATCCAGCAGAAGATTTGGCTCCTTTCTCTAAATTCTGAGCTGGGTGGCTTTATTGTATTTTTGCGTAAAATTCCATCCTGAGTTTTATTCAGGCAGGAATCCTGTGCTGATCCACGGTGATTTGGAGTTAGCTTGCCCCTTCCCTCCCAGCAGAACTCCCTGGAGTGACTGAAACTGAGAATTAGGCTTCCAAACTTCCTCACAACTCCACAGATGTAGAATGAGTAGGAGGCTGTCCTGGGACCACACTCAAAGTTTCGGAGCACATCTGGCCCCAGGCCCCAGCCTGGGTTCGCACACTCCTCAGATGTCCCTGCGTGCATAGCCTAGGAGTCACAGCCAGGAGCTTCAGCCCCCAGGTGTGATTCCCGGGAAACCACAGAATCTTGGCTAACTGCCTCTAGTTGACCTCCAGTCCTTGAGCATGCCTCGCTTCAACCTAGAACACTCTTCCCTAGCCTCTTCAGAAGACCGACTGACTCCTATTTATTTATCCTTCCATTTCCAGTGTGTCCCGTGGACTCATCATGACCTGTGGTGCCTGATAAATTCCTTTTTATGTTGCTCATCACATTTGCAACAATTTGCTTAAAGCCATGTCCCCATAAAACTATATGACCATGAGGAGCTAGCTCAGCACCAGACTTTGGTAAGATAGTTGCAAATACTTGTTGAATTAATGATAGAACTCACCCAACCACCGTACCTAGAGTGAAAGGCTTTATCTAAATCATGGTGATTGCACTAAACTTAAATAGAAAAATTATAATTTGGGGAAGTGACCAAAGAAGAAGGGAAAAACCAAGTTATAATATACCCAAGAAATATTATAAAATCCTGGGACAAACATAGATTCTGAAGGCATGTCATTATGGGTCAAGGTCCAGCCCTGCCTCATATGAGCTATGTGACTCTAGAAAAACCATGTAACTTTGTAATGTTGCATTTTCATTTGTAAAATGAGGATAAGACTACTACAGAACTAACGGGACCACCATGAAAATTACGTAAAGTAACATGCACACATAGAACACAATTAAGAAATAGCATACATATTGTCCTCAGCACTCAATGCAGGGTCACTACTTTCATCAAAGACACTGCTCTGACAGTGAGTCCAGATACCCACCATCGCTCTCGCAGGTCATCAACCTGACCTCCTCTCATATTTCACAGGCTGGGAGCAAGACCAGTTTTGGAAGGAATGCTGTATTATGAATATAAGGTGCTAAAATGTTAGAAAAGTTTTTGGTCACACATTATACATTTTTCTCCCCAAATTCAAGTCTGGGAAACTTTGCCATAACACTCTTGGCCATGCATAAGAATTAAAAAAAAAAAACAGTCAGTAATCATTAAACTCAAACTAAAACTGGACTCACTGATTTGCCTTTCCAGGCCCCTTCATTGGGGAAGATGCCTGTGACAAGCTGTAGAGCCAGAGTAGAAAAGTCCTAGTACTCAGCACCCAGGCTTGGTACCAGGACCTAATCTGAATTCTGCAAAGAGCATCATGATATTCCTTGGGATGAATAAGGACCCCAGGGCTCTGCCTCTGTCAGCTGAATTGAAAAGAAAGTTCTAGGGAAGAATGAGCTGTCATGAATCTAAGCAGCCATTGGCTCTTGGCACTGGAGCTGGAAACAGAAGTTGGCTCTAAGTCAAAGCTATAAAAGGGGTTGTGTGTGGAATATGTGTAGCTAAGCAGCTGCTGACATTGCAGAGTTCTACATAAAATCCCCAGGTCAGTTTCAGACATTACAACTAGGAGATCTCTTTATAGCATTCACTGGCAATTTCAGTCAGGTTTCCTTAGGGGAATAGAAAATGCCAGGTTGAAACAGCTACATGTTCCAAGCCTGCAAGTCCTTGTGTCCTTCATTCCATATTTCTCCCAAATAGAGGGATGTGAGTGTGGTGGGGCACAGAGAGAGAAGCAGGACAAACCCCAAGCCAGCTTAGATGAAGGAGAGAAGATTGAGAGTTGGAGCAGAGACCCTGGAATTCAATACTAGGGTGAGTGTCATGGCCTGGAGTTAGTGAATTATTTGGACAAAGCATTTGTTATTTTAACAGATCAGAGAAAGGCGGGGCACAGTGGCTGTTGCCTTTAATCCCAGCACTTTGGGAGGCAGAGACGGACAGATCACTGAAGGCCAGGAGTTCTAGACTATCCTGGCCAATATAGTGAAACCCCATCTCTACTAAAAATACAAAATTCAGCTGGATGTGGTGTCATGCATCTGTAATCTCAACTACTCAGGAGGCTGAGGCAGGAGAACAGCTTGAACCTGGGAAGTGGAGGTTGCAGTAAGTGGAGATTGCACCACTGGGGCACCCCAGCCTGGGTGACAGAGCAAGTCTCCATCTTAAAAAAAAAAAAAAAATCAAAGACAGCATAGTAATTTTCCAGCTAACCCACTTTTGATCAGTTTGAAGAGGCGGAGGTATCATGAACCTGAACTATCTTCTTCAGCCAACCTTCTGCACCACTCTCATCATGCTTTTCACTAAGGCTGCTGTGCCAGCATTGCGCCTCCTTTCTGCTTCCCTGCCAAGGGAGTTAGTGAGTAGTAAAAATGACTTAAGGGGCATGTAGCAGAAAGGAGGCGAAGGGAGGAGGAGGAGGAACTTAGGCCCTAGAGAATCTTTAAATTGTATGATCGAGTTCCAGGAATTTGACTTTATCTGTGTTAAGGAGTTTTTTTAAAAAAATAAATCGTACAATCAAAGAATGTTAGAGCTGGAAGAGACCTTTATAGAGATCCTTAGAACCCTATCTATGTAAGGGTATAGATAAGGCCACATTTATCCCAGAATAAAGGACTGATGAGAATGTTTCAGAAAATAAATTTTGGTGGCTGGATAGCAATTTATGCACCTGACAAGATGCTCAGTATGTTTACAAGGAATGAAGAGGCATGAGCTTCAAGAAAGAGAGAGCAATGCTTTGAAGAAATTCTGAAAGGCAACACAGGAACAAGACTAGATAATGTTCAGAGTTGGTCTCTGTCACTAGAAGAGAGTAATATTTATTGGAAGCCTACTATGTGGCATGAGTTTTCCCATGCCCTATCTCCTTTAATCCTCATCATAGACCCTGTGATCACATGCTAGTGGCACCTGCCAAGACTGCAGGGAGTGAGAGGCATCAGGGAGGACTTTCTGGAATAAGCAGGGTCTGTGCTGGCTGTTGAATGAGCAGTGAGGTCAGCCACATGGCAGGGAAGAAGAGATGTATTCTTGAGGCCAAGACAGCAGGGTGAGTTAAGTCTCTGAAACCAGAGGGAGCTTGGCGCGGGGAAAGGCTGGCGCGAGCTTTGAGAGGGAGAAAATGAATGCATTGAGGAGCAGGCAGGAGCTAGACTGCAAAGGGTCGAGTAAGTCATGCAAGGATGTGTCACCTTCAACTTAAAGGACATGGAAACTGCTGAAATAATTCAAGGAGGAGGGATGAGAGAAGAAATGATCATTTTTATCTCTAGAAAAATTATTCCTGCTCTAGTTGGAAAGACTACAAGATTGGCATCAGAGAGATCAGAGAAGAGGTTTCCAGGAAGGAAATGATAAAAGAAGTGAAGAATTTGCTTTCCCCTGTTCACTCTAGAATGTTTCCAAAGTGTGGATGACAGGCCTTGTGATAGTAAGAAAGAGGTTAAATATTTTGAACAGTCTGCAGAAGAAATAGGAGAAAGACTGCAGAATTTGTAGAAGAAAAAGAAGAATTTCTGAAAGAGATGGAGAGACTACAGATTTAGGTAGGTCTAAAGGGAGCCATCACTGCCTCAGCCCACAGCTGCTGCTCCCAGGAGGGGCTGCAGGATGTCACAAAGAGCCACAGGACAGAGCTCGGAAAGGTTCATTGTTTTTCTTCGTTTTTACTCTGGCTGATCATTATCTAAAGGACCATTATACAGGCAATTATCTGAACAAACAGGAACTTTTATTAGCAGCTGGGAAACTTACTAGAAAAGTAGAGGCAAATTTAATTCCCCAGGACTCAGTTGGACTATCGGAAATTCAACTGTGATGAGATAAAGTATTTAATCATTTCTCTTCCTGGTTCAGAATAGGAAGCTGGGTCTTAGAGTGAGCAAGGGACTGGCTTGAGGGCATCTATATAGTGAGTGGTAGGGTTGGGATTCCAACCACACTCGTTTTATTTCAAAGCCATTACACTGTGTACCTCCATGATATAAAAACTCTTGTGAGAATTACATACTTTGGCAACATATTATGAAAGTGTTTCTGAGAGGACTCCATACACAATTGTTTGAAATGTTAAAGGACTAGGTCTGTTTGTTGTTTTATTAGGTGGTTCTGATGTGTGTTTCCTGGATAGTTCCAAACTGGAAGAGGAATCCTAGATCTGAAATAACAATGGAATTTTAGCTAAGCCACACTCTGCTACTGGGGACTCCAGAAGCAGCACTTTCAGTTCTAACTGAAGCCTTCTCTTCCCAGTTGGGAAAAACTTGTAGAAGTGACAGATACCATGCAAACTCAGAAGTGTACCTCCCCCTAACACTGATACCTTGTCCTTGGACTGCCTTAGTACATAGAGTCTTTCCTAAGAGTCTTTTTTTCTTGGTGGCTGTCTATTTCAATGCAAATAGAACCATGGCAGGCCTTCCTCACATCCAGAGGTGCCTGGACATTTCAAATTGTAGAACTCAAGTATCTGCCCTCATGGCTTAGGTTAACATGCATCCACAGGAAATGATCAAGGTAGTCAATTACTACATGTATTTGGTTGTCTGTAATAGACCTATTTATAATCCGTAAGGATATCCAGTTTTGTTAATAAAATCAATTAAAATAGACCTTGTCCTTGGAAGTAGATTTGATTATCAGAAAATAGCAAGCGTAATGTTTCTATATGACTCAAACAGACTCAAAAGAGGGATCCTAGAGAAGGTGGGGAATTAGTATGGCCACAGGAACATGTATACAGACCTTCATGTCTATTTCTTTGCCAGATAACATTTATCCAGAGGTTTAGTTTTGTTCTACAGTTAATCTGTAGAACTGTTAGTCACACCTCCAGCATCATTCTACTTTGAATAAACGATAAGACAGGGGACAAAGTTTGCTGACTTTAATCAAGCCAGAATGACTATTCACATCCACACCAGCTGTTGGCATATGCTGGGTTCTACTTTATTTCCTTCTCTTGGGAGTCATTCATTAATAGGGATAAAGAATTGTCCTAAACATTTTTTTTGGCAACTTCACATTTCAACAGACAACTGGTAGACACTGAAGTATTATATTTTCAGTTAGCCTATACAGCTGCAGATTTTCCCTAGTAAAGTTCTACTTTAAGTCTGCCTCTGTGCTTATCCATAGAAGGGAAAAAAATAAGCCAAAAAGGAAAAAAAAAATTGGATGATTGCTATATATCTCTTCAACTGTGGGTCAGACATGAAATAATTCAAAATGCAGTAAAACTCAGTAATTTAGCACAGGGGTTAGTGAACATGCTCATATTTTGCCAAGATGCTACACAGATGAAAAGCCCATTTTCTAGACACCAATTCACGGGGTTCTACAAGACGCCTGTTTACTTTATTCGCTGCAGAGCCTATTTTTATTCGTAGTTTTTGTGGCAGAATTGTTGGTAGCAACTATAAAGCCCAGGCAAAAGTCTTAGGAATGATGCTTTGCTACCCACGTTTATATCAGCAATCAGTGTGGGGAGAAAGTGGATAAAGCAGTGAAATATAGACCTGCCAAGTGATTGCAAAAATTAGGAAACTCCTCTTGAAAGAAAGTAGTGGGTGATATATGGATGTTCTAACCTTTCATGTGTTAGATGTATCCCAGAAGTTATATATCTCTGTTGTCAGCAGCCACATGGACGTAGATAAGGGGAGAGAGATTCCAGTCTCTTTCAGCATTCTGTGTATTATTTCCATGTATAAATATCTGCTTCAGTGTCAGAAGGTCTGTACAGAGAAAAAGCATGTGGAAGGGACGAAAGAACAGGGCAGCCAGGTTCCGGGTAGATAAGGTTGTCACCTTTTCAAGATTGACCTCAGCCATTCAGGAAGCCGAGGTAACAACATGAAGCTAATGAATTCCAGTGGAGAAACGCTGAGTTGAGTATTTTCAGCATCCTGGGTTTTCCAGGATTTTCACAAGTGAGAAATACAGAAACGATGGTGATAGGAAAGCTCCAGCCTGGGCCGCACAGCAGTGTCAGCGCCAGCAGGACCGCGCCTGGCAGTGGTGGTGGTGAAGGCAGCAAGCCTGGTCCAAAGAAAAGGAAGGAGCAGCAGATACTTTTGAACCTCATGTTAATACTCCGACAAAATCTCTTTTACTTCGTTTATTATCAAGCGGCAAAGGAAAAATAAACCATATGAACCAAACAAACAAAAGCAAGTAAAAGTTAAAAATAACAGCGGAAAGTGTGACGACACAATGCCAGTGGTCATCATTTTCTTTGGCTCTCGCTACTTAAGAAAGCTTTATCTGCTTTTTACTTTTTGTTTTCCAGATTTTCTGTGATCTCTTCCTTTCTCTTCATCCTTATATATTTAATTTTTGTATTGGATTTATTTATTAACCTGTGTTCTAAAAAATCATGTCATGTTTCAATGTGGTGAGGTTCTATGAAGCTCAGATTGTAAATATTATATTCTAGAGAATTTACTGAGTCAGAAGAGAGATGATTTAAACCAAGTTCATGAGTAGAAGCTTTAGGGACATTTAGATAAATAAACATAATGATTGCATTGAAGATAGTTAAACACCATCTGGCGAGGATCAGTTCCTGAAATGGAAAAGCTGGAAGCCAAGTGAGTAAAGCAGGAGAGAGATTCCTTTTAGTCAGGGAAAACACAGAGCATGGGTTCAGCGTGGGAGTGCTACTTTTTAAAATTTCTGTCTTAGCATCTATCGCTAGCGAAAATGTCCCCCTGCTCCCTAATAGAGGAGTCACTTTGAAGGTAGGTGGTGGTGATATAACGCTCTGACAGATAAGAGACCTCTAAAAATCAAATGCTTCATCATTGCTTCCCAGGGAATCTGAAGTCATTGGAAGTAGCAGAAAAATTATGTAAGTCCTGTGACATCTTACTCAGAGTTAACGGGGTTTCTCATATACATGCTATGTGCCAGGCATGATGCTGGAGGCCATAAAGTCATGTGACCTTGAAGGACTTTTGGCTCCTATCATCAAGTTTTGGAAGAAGTTAAAAGGAGTCTCTGATAAAACTTGGTGAAATTCCAAAGTTAAGTTAAGCAACAATTGATAAGAACTGGGGACCCATTTCTGCCTTGGCTCACACCATTGCTTGCTCTTCCCTACTATTTCTCCTCCCTCTTTCTGGCCCTGATAACCCTGACTGTTCCCGTTCCTGGCTTGGGCAGTGCCACTCTGTACAAAATAATTGGGCAGTCCAAACCATGGACCCAAAGGGAGCCACAGCCAGACCTCAGAGGATTCTCGGTTTTCAAACCTATAGACCTGGATGCCAGGCCTCATTCTTTCACCTTCTATCTCTGTGACTGCATTTATCAATACTTTCCCAAGAAACGGAACCAATAGGACTATCTATCTGTCCATCCATCCATCCCCCCATCTGTCTTTCACCTGTCATCTATCTAAAGAGATTTATTATAAGAAATTGGCTTATGAGATGATGGAGGTTGAGAAGTCCATGACCTGTAGTTGACAGGCTAGAAACCCAGGAGGGCTGATAATGCAATTCCAGTCCAAGTCTGAAGCCCTGAGAAGCAGGAGAGTTGATGGCATAAACCCCAGTCCAAGTCTGAAAGCAGGAGAAGAGCCCTGTTCCAGCTCAAAGACACTCACAGTAAGAGAGAGTTCTTCCTTCCTCAGCTCTTTTGTTCCAGTCAGACCCTCAACAGATTCAATGAGCCCCACACACATTGAGGAGAGCACTCTGCTTTACTCAGTTCACAGATTCACATGTCAATTGCATCCAGAAACACCCTCGCAGACGCACTGCCCAGAATAATGTTTAAACCAAATATCTGGTTAAACATTATTTTGGGCGGTGTGTCTGCGAGGGTGTTTCTGAATGGTCCAGACAAGTTGACCCTGTGATCCAGACAAGTTGATACATTTTGATGTGACCTTGGGCAAGTTGCTTAATTTCAGAGCACCTGTAGCACACATTTGTAAAAATCGGACTAATTCCTCACTAGGTTAATAGGTTTAAATTACAGGCAGTATCTTTGGCATAGTGCCCATTCAGTGGGGAGGGCTTAATGATAAGCAGGTATCAATCATATCCATGACAGTTATCATACCCCAGGAACTTTGTAGGTGTCAAGCTCTGTAACACCAGCGCTTTAGACATATTATCTCACTTAATGCTTACGTAAACGCTATGAAGTGTTTTTATCCCCATTTCATAGTTAAGTAAATTGAGTCTCAGTGAATTATAGCGAGTTATACATTGTCCCATGATCACACCGATAAGTAGGCCATAACGCTAGTATTTGAACCAGATGTTTTAATCCCAGAGCAAGCTCTTAGCTGTTACACTGGTTTTCCTCAAGCTGGAGGCCTCACAAATTGCATAAAAGTTAATTAGCCCACAATCATTACTTATTTTAATTTCTAGCATTACAATAGTATTATTCTCTACTATTTTTATTATAAATAAGAAGTATTCCAGCTACATTATGTGGTAAGTAGGTTTTTATAAGGTAGCCTGGAAACCTAACTGCCATTTATAATACCATTTCCGAAAATGTGATCTGAATATTAAATGACCAACCTGAAAATGAGTTTTGAATGGTGACATGTTTCCAAGTTGGGGACCATTTGCTGAAATCAGGGTGATGCTGGTTTGTAGTGGTTTCACTACAGGTTTCTTTAAACATTGTTGAAGATCATTCTATGAAAAGCTATGCTAGTATCTCTCACAGTACTCCATATTATTGGACTAGCTAGCCCCAGGACACAAAATCAAAAGTATTCTCCTGAGTATTCATCCAAGCCAGCAGGCAATCAAATTGTAGGCAAACTCTGAAGTAGGGGGAAATAAACACAGATTTGCAAGATCTGGCTTAGAAATGCAGGAGACTTTCAGGCACCCCAGCACGCAGGCATCCCGGGTGCTCTCTCCCTGCAGAGGCAGGAGCTCCCACTTGCCCCGCCCACTTAGAGAAGCTTCACAAGCACTTAAACACTGGAAACAGAAGGGCCTCAGTTTGGCTCACAATTAGCAACTTACTAGCAGTGCAACCTTGGCTTCCTAATTAAATTAACATCTCAAACCCTCATTTTTTCCCCCTTCTATAAAATAAGTCTAATCATAATTATTTGTGGGATTGCTGTGGGATTAAATAAAAGGTTTTATATATAGTTCCTGGCAACCAAGTACACATTCAATGTAGAGCCATTCTTCACTGCTTCTCTTATCTTTTCTGCTGTAATTTCTGGACAGGTTGAAGGTAGCGATAACAGTGATTGTTACCCATGGCCTGAGTATAGATGGTCAAAAAAGGTGGTGGAGGAAGGAAAGAGGCTGGGAAGCGATGGCCATATGTTTGGCCATGAAAAACCCAACAAAGCTCTGCCAAATGTGGGGTTCCCATTAGTGGGGCTTTCTAGGTTCAGGTTTCACTTTTTAATTTCTGCTCTGAGGACGTGCTGATGGGAAACAGAAATACCTTTATTCCACCTGGATTTCAGGCAGCTTGTTCATAGGCTGCTGCAGGCACCAGACTCCTCTTGGATGAGCCAAGGAGGCCAGGCCCAGGTGGGAAGGCCAGGCAGTTGAGTAGGGTCACAGCCCCCTCTCTCCTTCCTTGTCTTTGTCAACTTTGAAGAAAGCCTATTTGAGCTAACATTTATCCTAAAGGCACTTTCTGAAAAATTAATTCAAATCTAATAGGTAAGATCTTTACTCCAAGGAACAAATGCTTCCAAATTATATCCCTATTAAAAATTACAATTTAAAAACCACATGGCAATAACAAAAAACTGAAGGGTCCATAAATTAGGAAAGAGTCATACCCTTGTGCAAAATAAAACTCTGGTTTATAAGACACTTCAATCCAACCAGAAATCCTGTTCGCCCCTGGGTTTTACATATCCCCAGTTCACACATCAGTACAATTTGAGAATTTAGAGATAAAAATAATAGAGATATATTAGTACTCAATTAGTCATTCTGCCCACTAAAAACAAGGATTAAAGCCTCTATTAATTAAGTCACAGTCAACAACAAAACCGTCTGTTGTGTTTTGTTCATTTGACACACATTTAGGTCATATTTCTATAGTTTCTTTGTTCCTCACAGAATAAATCGTGTTCTCAGAAATAATTTAAAAATATTAATGACCGAGAGTAATAAGAAATTCCCAGTCTACAGTTTTATTTTCATTTCTTTAAACCTACTATATCTTCTGCCTTTGGCTCAGAAGCCCCTTATTTTTTTTCTAACATGTTACATCATCGTTTTATAGCATGGTTGTACTAATAAACAGTATTGAAAAATTCTAAAATGATGGTAATTGGTCTCAGAGAGGTTAAGTTACCCAAAACCACCCATCTGTTGAGTGACAGTGGCAGGATTCAACTTCTTGACCTCTGACCCCAAATCCCATGTAATTTCCAATATAAATAAACTGTCAGGATATTTCCAGCGTATCTGGATATTGAGAAACAGGTGTTAGATCTATTTTGTTAGGCTGTTGTTTATGAGAAAATAATCTTGGTAACTCTAAAATTTACTGAGGATTATTTGGGTCTAACTAATACATTAACTCATTATTATTCTCAAGTTGATTGAAGCATGAGTTATAGATGCATAAAAAGACTCCGAGGCCAGAACAGGATGTCTGAGAAGCCAGAGCCTCTTGGAACAGTCATGAAACAATCTGGGTTTCCTTCCTCAGTACAGACTGTTTTGGCCCTTGAGTCTTTTTGCACAGATAGAAATCATACCTCAATCATCTTGAGAATAATCATAAAGCTACTTTAGTATATGGGTATGACGACTCCAAACTGGTACCACTGACTTCATCTTAAAAAGTTGTTAAGACTCCAGTAGGCACATTTTTGAGATAAATAATTTGGACAAGGGAAAGCACTCTTGTACCAAACAGGTCAGTTCCAGTGCCTGCCATAGTCTTCCGAGGAAGTGCCAAGACCACAGTCAGTGCTGAGGAAGGAGTCCGGCATCACCCCGTGAGCTGGGAGCCACCCACGTGCCGCAGGCTGTGGCTTCACAGCCATTCTAACTGCATGGGCTATCTCAAATGGTGACCCGTAAATTATGAGTTGGCCTGACAAAAAAAGAAAAAAGAAAAAAAACTACAATGAAATAACCTCTTTGGGGAGTTTGAAAATGAGACTTGTGATCATGGCATCTCCCCTGCCAGGTAAGTATTGCAGCACTGTTTACAATAGCAAAGACCTGGAACCAACCCAAATGCCCATCGATGATAGACCGGACAGGGAAAATGTGGTACATGTACACCATGGAATATTATGCAGCCATCAAAAACGATGAGTTTGGGTCCTTTGTAGGGACATGGATGAACCTGGAAACCATCATTCTCAGCAAACTGACAGAAGGGCAGAAGATCAAACACCGCATGTTCTCACTCATAGGTGGGTGTTGAACAATGAGAACACATGGACACAGGGAGGGGAGCACTACACACTGGGGTCAGTTGGGGGGAAATAGGGGAGGGACGGTGGTGGGTGGGGAGCTGGGGAGAGATAGCAAGGGGAGAGATGCCAGATGTAGGTGATGGGGAGGAAGGCAGCGAATCACACTGCCACGTGTATACCTATGCAACAATCTTGCATGTTCTTCACATGTACCCCAAAACCTAAAATGCAATAAAATAAATAAATGGGGAAAAAAAAAAGAAAATAAGACTCCACTTACAGTCTGAATAGAGGATAAAATAAGGAGAAAGAAAGTAGTTGGGAATACAGAATAAGTTCAAATAATGAATAAACTTTGAGGCAACAATAATAACAATACAGAATAATATACAGTGCTTGCAAAATGCCATCTCCTATTTCAAGGGCTTTATCTCTATTGGCTCATATAATCTTAGAAACAAGCACATGTGGAAGGAAACTCATCAGGAGTTCCTCAACAGTGACAGCACTTACTTCTGGTGCCATCACAGCAGCAACCACAGAAAACAGTAAGAGGGCAAAAGGATTACCTGATCCCTCCAGACACCTGGCCTCCATCATGACCATCCGCCTCTCTTTTCTGCATGGCCTGGCTCCAAATATTTCTTCCACTGAGATTCCATCTCCTCTGTATCTCTAAACTAATCCCGTTACTAAAGGTAGCATAAATGGGTTTCTGTTCTTTGCAGCCTAACAATGTGAATTGATATAAAACTCATTCGCAGTCATATTGAGTATAGTTAGAGAAAAAAATACAGAAATATAGATCCATAAGCCCTTACTCTGAGGTCAGCAGAGTAAACAGAACTCCCCAGAAGGAATATGAAAGAGTTTCCAAATCGGAATCACCAGAGGAACTAAACAAATACAGTAATGTGCAATGTATTCACATGAATACTTTTGCCTTTTGCACAAAATCAACTAACTTGATGTCTGCAACCATGTCTGGTACTTAGCACTTCAGCAAATGTTTGAATAATGTTATTGAATGAGAAAATGGATGTATGTGTATGGGGACACAAATGTGTAATGTCCTATGGCCACCTGTAAGTGATACCAAGAGCACTGTCAACATATATGCTATCTACAGATACTGAAGAAATAACAGAGAAAAATAAAAAGCTCATGAGGTTACTGTGTGAAAGGAAACTCCAGAAAACCGTGAACTATTTACATAGGACACATTTGCCTTTGTACCCCCAAAACTTAGCACAGTGCCTCGCACATGAAGAACTCTCAATTCTTCTGTAATTGAATGGAACATTGATCCAGTTACTACATATCCTTGCTTAATCTTCAGGTAGCCAAGTGATTGCAATGAATATCATTAATGCTGATGAATTGTATTATCTGATGAAAGCATTAAACTTCTGTTTCTGTTAAGATCAAACTTCTGAAATTGTTATTGTTACAGGACTTTTCCTTAGCTCAGCTAAAGACTGGGTCCTTGTCCATCCCACAGCCACAAAAATTTAGGCTCACAGAGAGTCTGAAGAGTGAGTAAAGAAGCGTTTGAGTGAAAAGGAAGAAAAGGGGGACACAGGGACTCTCTGCAAGGCCAGAGTCCCCTGCTAGACTGCTTTCGGCCTCTACACTTGAATCCCTGGCTGCACACAGGAAGAGGAAGGGTCAGGCTCCTCCTTGCTTCAAAAGGCAGGAGCTTCTGTAGGTCCACCCCAGGGCACATTCCTCCCAGTGCTCAGGTTGTTGGAGTTTTTCTGCCCACCCCCCCCCACCCGGTTGTCTCCTTATTTCTGTAACATGGCTTTGTTTATGTCACACACACAAAATAAATAAAAACATAAAGGAACCATTGGAAAGGATGTATGAGGTGCTTGAACTTTTCTTTTTTTAAATCATAGAATATTTCATACTTAACAGACAACTATAAAGAAATTTCAGCACCCACCAGCCTGCTTTATCAAAATAACATTGACCTCTATTAACTATTTTTTAAATTTATTTTTAATGAACCACAGATGTACAAAGTCAGATTAATCATAGTTCTTGGTTCTTGACACAATATGATTCTTGGCTCTTTCATGGCTTTCAATTAGTTATAGATTAATTTATTCATGTGGTCATTTTTTTTTAATTTTAGATAGTATGAGTACTCCTGAATCCACCATGCAATCCAAAAAACACATTAACAACAACTAGGCTTCACCCTATCGGTGTCCCTGCCTACCCCTTCAGGACAAACACTATCCTGATTTCTGTGTTTGTCATTTTCTTAGTTTTTTTTTTTTTTTTTAAAAAAAAAAAATTTTTTTTTTTTTTTTTTTTTTTTTTTTTTTTTTTTTTTTTTTTTTTTTTTTAAAAACATTTTTTATTTTATATATATATATCTATATCTATATATATCTATATCACATATAAAAAAATCATATGATAGCTAGTCAATATGTTGTTTTCAACAATTGATTATTTTACTTGTTTTGACCTTCATTGAAAGGGTACCACATTACACAAAGTCTACTAACACATGTTCCAAGGAGCCAACATTACATTACCAAAATTTAACTGCATGTTATGTATCTCTGGTCCACTCAATGCTGGCTTGTTCTGTTGTGAAGACATGCCTCAACTTTGCACAATTTGGGATTGTTCACCATTTTTACTATTAGAAAAACTAGTGGTGAACATGCTCATAGGTATCATTTGCTGTGCTGCACGAGAGATTGTCCTGGGTGAACTTCTCATAGTGGAGTTTCTGGGCTATAGGATATATGAATAACTACCTCCATGATAGACTGCCAAGACATGTTCCAAAGCTGCCGTCCCAATTCTCACTCCCACCAGTTGGTCCACATACTCTTTAACACACGGTTAGTCAGATTCCTTAATTTTTCCCAATAAAATAGGTGAAAAATGACATTTCATTCTGGCCTTGATTCTAATTTACATGATTACTAATGAGGTGGAATATTTCATCATTTTTTTGGCCATCTATGTTTTCTCTTCTATAAAGCTCCCACTCATACACTTTTGCCTGTCTTTTTTTATTGAATTGCTTGTTGCTTGAGGTTTTTTTTTACATAAAAAAAAAATTGCAGATGCAGTTGAGGTCCTCATGTAGCTATCCTTGTCACATTGCCCTTTTCTTTCCTTGGGTAAATCACTATCATTAATTTAATGTTTCTTTTTCTTAGCCACCTTTTGATCAATTTACCATATATTTGTGTATGTATATAATATATGCATAGTGGTATTTTGATTTTCTTTAACTAAAGATCAATAGCATCCTATTGGTAAATCTTTGAAAAACTTACTTTTCTCTCAACATTATGTTTATGAGATTTATTCTGATTGTTGTGGCTCTTATTTTGTCTTTCAAACTGGTATATAGTATTTCACTGTATAAATACACAAAATGTATGTATGTCTATTCCTTTTAGGTTTCGATTTATTTTACTATCAAACATTCTGCAAGAAACCTGATTATATGTGTCTTCATATCCTCATGTGCAACACTATCTCCAGGAAACACACCTAAAAGTGAAATGGCTCAGTCATAGGCTATGCACATTCTCACATTTAATAACCATCACCAAAGTAATTGTACTAAATTCCACCACCAAGATATGACAGCTCCTATTTCTCCATATTTTTTTCTAATATTTAGAGTATTTAGTAGACTTGTTTTCCCCAATCTGATGTGACATAGTATATTACTATACTTTTAGTGTGCATTTCTGTTACCACTAGTGAGTTTGAACATATTTCAGATGTTTGGATTCCTCTTCTATAAATCTCTTGTTCATTCTTTCCCTGTTTCAACTTTTTGAGGTTTATTTTTCCTATTGACTTACATATTATAAATAAATTATCTATCTACATGCAATTTATGATTCATTGTATATTATTGTTATTTATCTGTTTGAGGGTAGATTTTGAAACATTTTCTCCTACTCAGTACCATGCCTTCCTCCTTCCTTCCTCCTTTCTTTCCTCTTTCCTTCCTCCCTCATTTCCTCCCTCTTTCCTTATGGCCCTTTCTTCCTTCCTTTCTTCCTTTCTTTCTTTTCTCCTTTTTTCTTTCTTTCTTTCTCTCTTTCCTTCCTTCCTTTCTCTCTTTCTTTTCTTCCTTCCTTCCTTTCTTCCTTCCTCCCTTTCTTTCATCCTTTCTTTCTTTCTCTTTACACAAAACTTGTGATCTTAATGTGGTTACATTTGTATTTTTTTTTCATATTTTTGTTTGCCTTTATCTGAGATGCCCTCTCCTAAGCCAATACCATAAAGATATTCTCCTATCATTTTTTCCAAGCATCGTCCAGTTCTTCAGTCATATTTAAGTCAACATTCCAGCCAGAATTAATTTGAGGGCATTAAGAGAGAGAGCTGATCCTGTTGTATTTATTTATTTATTTATTTATTTTTGAGACGGAGTTTCGCTCTTGTTACCCAGGCTGGAGTGCAATGGCGCGATCTCGGCTCACCGCAACCTCCGTCTCCTGGGTTCAGGCAATTCTCCTGCCTCAGCCTCCTGAGTAGCTGGGATTACAGGCACTCGCCACCATGCCCAGCTAATTTTTTGTATTTTTAGTAGAGACGGGGTTTCACCATGTTGACCAGGATGGTCTCGATCTCTTGACCTCGTGATCCACCCACCTCGGCCTCCCAAAGTGCTGGGATTACAGGCTTGAGCCACCGCGCCCGGCCTCCTCTTGTATTTATTAAGGGTGCATCTTTCCCCATCATTTTGTAAGGCTAGCTCCACCTTGGATGAGGTTTCCATGCATGCATTTGTCCATTTGAGACCTGCTTCTCCAGCCATGCACTGACATTACGCTGTACAATGTTCTCCAGCTTCCTAAGATGTGATATCCAATAGGGCAAACACTCCAAAAAAATTGTTTTGGCAATTTGTGGCCCTTTGCTGTCCAATGAGGTTTTTAGATTCAGGTTGTCAGTTTCCACAAAATTCTGTCTAGATTTTAACTATAACTGTAGTGAGTTGCATTGAAATTGCTTTTCCCAACATAATTTCTGGCCTGGTCTTATTTTTTTTTCTACCTTATTTTCTCTTAATCTTAAATTTGTTTTAATTTTTTTTGTATTTTACTATAAACTACTATTAATTCTTTTTGGCACTAGGCAGGGTATAATTGAGTAAAATGGGTAAATAAGTGCTTCTTTATGTTTCCTGTGGGTAAGCTAAGTACTCTGGAGATATAATGTTTCGGGTAGATTTAGAATCTTGCACATTTCTGAACATCGATCTCATTGTGCAGTAATATAAACACTATATCAATTTTTAAAAGTGTGCAGGAAGGTAGACTAAATCCATTCTAATCCCAACAGAAGAAAGAACTTGTTTAGGTTGAGATGGGGGGATGATTAACTCTCCCATCTCAAAGGGAATAAATTATCCCTGTGCCTTTCTATGAAACATGAGCACAGCCACAGGGCCTTTCAGCCTACTGGTAGAATTATTTTATTTTCTCCATCTTCGTCACTCTGACTTTGAGCTAAATTCATATATGAAGCATCCTTGTGTGAATGTTGTTCAAAATAGCATCACGGTTTTTTGCATTAAATGAGCTTTACCTTCTTTGCAGTACTAATAGCTGTCATTACCTTTAAGAGTTGTACTTAGCACTAAGGTAATGCCTTACCATTTGAAGATTTCATACTGCCTTTCACCTCATCTTCACTCTAACTCTGAAAAACATGAGTGTAGGTCCCATTTTATAGATGGTAAAGTTTGGGTATGAAAAATTGAAAGACATTCTATTCCCCCTATTAAAGCCATATGGAGTTAAAAGGAAGCACAGCTCGGCAGTCACCTGTGTTGAGAGTCCAGCTGTGTAATGCACACTGTAAGGATGCAGTCTGATGCAGGAGGGCTAAGTCTGTGGCTCAAACACTGGTGTGGTTGCCAAGGTCTGCTTTCTTTATGTGTCTTGGACCCAGCCAAGACCAGCAGGCAGTGACTTTGGGATCACTAGGCTTCCGGTCTCAGGCTCCATCCTATGAGTTGCTCATTTCCCAGCCTTTCCCAAAGAGTGTGCTGGAAAACACAAGGATTTTTTTTAAATCAAATACTGCAGTACTGATTTAATCAATATAAAATTGAAAGAGCTTTAGATCTGTAATAAAAATCCAAATTTGAGGAAGAGCAAACTTTAAAACAGCAGCCAAGTAGAGAAGGATTGGGGAAAGGAGGGGTGAGTGAACAGGCACATTGGAACTGTGGGGGTATGTAATTGACCACTGTCAAACCAGTGTAAGTTTCTTGGTTTCTCATGGAAAACATTTTTTACACCTATTTTTCTTCCTTCCATATTTAAGTCCATCAGTGTCCAGATAACATCTGTTCCATTTTTTTGTCTTGTTTTTGTTGGGATATTACAACACAGTATTACATTTACTCCAGTTCCTGCTCCATGTGGAAAAATTAGATGTTTTCAAATACTTCCTTCAGCCCCACAATAAGCTGCCAGTCACTCTTCTGTATTTAATCTCTGAACTAGTCTTTGAGTGCATCAATGGACTGCCAGCTAATCTTACTGACAAGAAAGTCTGTAGCTTCAAAATGTCTTCCAAACATTTTGGTTAGTACAGGATGGTGGTGATACTAGGAAGTGTAAATGGAAGAAAAAGCAATATAGGCCATGTTTTTGTGTTTGGTAGTCATTCATTGATAATCGTTTAACAAAAATATGAGATTTGGGTTCTTTCTTCAAATAAACTGTAATCTATTTAAAGAAAAAAAAACATTAAAGCATAAAAAATTTCTCAAGTGTAGAATTTGTGAACTCCGACTATGTCATTGTTAATCTCCTAGGGACACAGAAGATACCACAACCTCAAATCTTTTGATAATAGCATTATTTTTTTACTATACAGAATAAGTCACAGAACTAGTGCAATACATAACTAACTAAAGAAAATCACTCAGTGGATTTCAAACAAATATATTCTTTGATACATGTAAATCCTGAATGATATGAAAGAATTGCTACCAAATGCTTGTTGAATGGTATAATATTTAAGGAAATATTTGTACATTTTTTAAAACATTAAAATACCCAGATTAGAAACATCATGTCTGTCCCAGCTGATTGGGCACATTTGAAAAGGTTGGACTTTCTGAAGCTTCTCAAATTGCACCTACCTCAATACAGAAAGGCAGGTGAGAGGCAGTCAGACTGTCATTCATTAAATGGCAAGAAACTTGAGTCAGTGTGCAAAAAGAATGCTAGAGAATTTTCTCCCCATCATGACACCTTAAGGCTATCCCCTACCTCCTTGCCTTCATCATCTTAAATGTACTGGCAAATCATAGACTCCCTTGGACTATCATAGCCAAACTCCTAGACCTTATTTCATGAGCAGGTGCTCTGCCTAGGGGAAGGCATGGGAGCAAGATGGCAGACATGCACTATGTGACCACAGCTGCCTTTTCTGGGGCTCTGAACCAATGTATATACAGAAAGTCCATTCTGCCACAGGACCATCAAATCCTCCACTTAACATTTCTGCCAGAGGGGGCATAGAATGAACAATAATGTTATAACCCCAAACTTCCCACCCTAGGGTACCATTAACTAGGTTTTCCCATGTCAGAATTACTCCTGAGAATCCTTGGTAAATTCCAAGCAAAAATGACCATCATAGGAACTTCAGAATTGCACAAAGCACACAAGTCATTCTGCCTAGGAGACTATCTGAGTTTGAATAGAGCCTCCTGGGCAACTACAGGTAATTAGGCAATTTCTTAGCCACATGGAAATGGGGAATGAGCAGAGGCTTTGCAAAGCACCAAAATATACTCTCTGGATCTGCCTCTCACTAGCTACATGCAGGCTTTGGCAAGTCACTGCAAGTCCCTCAGATTCAGTTTATTCCATCTTAATATATTCTGTATCAGTTGGAGTTCTCCAGAGAGGCAGAACCAATAGGATGGATGGGTGGGTGGATGGATGGATGGGTAGTTGGGTGGATGGATGGATGGAAGGATAGATAGACACAAAGATAAATAGAGGATTTATTAGGCAAATTGGCTCATTTGATTATGGAGGCTGAGAAGTCCCAGGACAGGCCACTCACCAGCTGGAGACCCTGGGATACTGGTAGCATGTCTCAGTCCAAGTTTGAAGGCTTCAGAACCAGGGGAGCCACTGGTGCAGCTCCCAGTCCCAGGCCACAGGCTTGAGAACCCTGGGACCATTGGTATAAGTCTTGGAATCCAAAGGCCAAGGAGCCTGAAGTTGTTGTCCAAGGACAGGAGAAAAGGAATGTGTTCCAGACTGAGCAAAAGAGTGTGTTCCAGACTCAGCAGATTGCTTCACATATTTGTTTTTCTCTGTTTGTTTTCTTTCTGGACCTCCTGCAGATTGCATAGTGCTGGCCCACATTGGAGGTGGGCCTTCCCCAACTTGTTCACCCATACTTACATGCTAATCCCCTCTGGAAACACCCTCACAGACACATCCAAAAATAATGCTTTACCGGGTTCCTAGGTATTCCTTAATCCAGTCAAGCGGACACCTAAAATTAACCACATACTTGTTCAAAGGCTCATTGAGACTATTAATGAGGTGACATATTCAAAGCATGCTGCACAGAGCCTAAGAGAGTTGGGGCTCAACTGGTTGCACCTACATAAAAAGTTCAGAACCTCTTTATCATAATTAAATATTAATCAGATCTATTCTCTTATTAACTACAAAGAAATTTTACGTTTTTCAGTAGGACTTCAACTAAGTTAAAAAGAAATAAAGATCATATAAAGCATAAAAAATATCACAATTGTCAGGTGAATCAGAAGAACATACGGAATCTTATTTTGTCTTTGCTTCACATGAGAGATGCTAGCAAATAGCAAAAGGCTTCAAAATCATAAGGAGAGGGAAGGAGAAGGAAACAGGCACAAGACACAGACCCTCCCATGGGGAGGATGATTGGTCCTGGGTAAAGGCAAGGCAGCTGTCCTCCAAATGCATGGATTGTTTTGGGCAGAGAATTCTTCATTGTCAAGCCACTGGCAGATGTATACATCCCTGTGATAGATGTTATCAAGTTCCACACAGACTGGAGGCCAGCAGGTCTGTTGGAAACCTGATTGGTGGCTAGAGTTTTAGTGAATGGTAGAATTCGCAGGAGATGGACTTCTGGCTGGGCCCTTTTAGCTTCTACCTTGCTGTAAATGATGTTTCTGCTGGACAGGCAAAAAGGTGTTTGTAATTCTTTTGAGCAAGTTGTAGTCCCTCTAGGAGCCGGATGGTTGATTGGATGACTATGGTGCTCACAGGTGCTGTGACAAACCTGTCGTCACCTGGAAAAGAGCTGTTTACATCAAGGCTATATTCATTTCCCATTGCCATTGTAACAACTTGCCATTGTAACAACTTGCCATCAACTTAGTGGTTTAAAACAACATAAACTTATTCTCTTACAGTTCTAGAGACAAGAAGTCCAAAATGAAACTTACGGGGCAAAAACCAAGGTGCAGCAAGGGCTGGTTCCTTCTGGAGGCTTTAAGGGAAAATCTGTTCCTTGTCTCTTCCAGCTTTTGGTAGCTGCCAACATTCTTTGGCTTGTGTCCGCATCCCATCTATCTCTGCTTCTGTCCTCACGTTGCCTTCTCCTCTTCTTAATCTCCCTCTGTTTTCATCTTATAAAAACACTTGTGATTATATTGGGTTTACCGAGATTATCCAGAATAATCTCATCTCCATGGATTTAACCTAAACATATCTGCCAAGCCCCTTTGGCCAAAAACATTCATTGTCTCCAGAAATTATGACTAAAATAACTTTGGGAAACTTTATTCAGTCTTGCACAGAGATAAGGTAACTAAATAGCTTTGGGAATCTTTATTCAGCCTTACACAGAGATAAGGAATGAATTTCTGTGGACCATGTCTTCAGTGCCAGAGGACTTATCTGGTTCTGTGTCTCTGTTGGGGGTAATCAATAGCCCTGTTGATGGACTCTATGTAGCACTGGGTAGTAGACCATTGGGGTCAGAAATGGACAGCTCTGGGTAACGTTTTCCACAACCAGAAATAGAATTGTGGAAGTAGGTGGTCCTGGTTATAGGTAAAGAGGTTGCATTGTCTATGGACTCTGATCTCTGTCATGAATAGAGGAGTTAAATTTGGTGCAGATGCATGACTAGTGTTGAGGACAGATTGAGATTGTCTTGGCTATGGGAGAGGTCAGCTCCCCAAGAGTGTGCATCATGTCCTAGGGATTTTAGGACATTTTCAGACATCAGAAATAGATGCATAAATTCTTTAGGAACCCAGGGCCCATCACTGACTTATGGCTGATTATTCATTCATTCATTCAAGAAATAATTATTGAGTATCTGCTGTGTGCCAGGGCTTGGAACAGGTCAGTGTACAAACAGATGAATATCTCTACCCTCCTGTGGATCATGGAAGAATCAGAACTGGAAGGTGCCGTGTTGGATGTAGGGCTGGTAGCACTTCCATGGCCCAGATTAAGGAACTTGGAATGTGGATAGTATTAAGGCATCGCCACAGTCCTTGGGTACCAGTGTCTCCTCTTGGAAGATTGAGGCTTCCATTCTGGACAGCCAGCTCTCCATGATCCCTGCCACTGGATGGATCTTAGCCCAGAGCTGTTGTGAGTCACCATGTGTCAGCTGCTCCCCCTGGATCATTACCATAAGCTGTTATACAGTATGAAAGGCTGAAAGCATCTCAGTCCAGAGGGTTTATTAGGGTTCTGAGTCTCTCTTTGGTGTTCTGACTCATGTCATGAATCTTTAGCTCAATTGCCTGGGATGTCAGGCAATTAATAGTGTCAGAGTTAAACCATTTGAAGGACATGGCCCACCTCACCTGGCAGTAGCTAAATTCAAGGATTAGTAATCAAATCATGTTGTCACAACATACTGGATCATTTAAGGTAGTGCCTCTAAGCCATCAAGAAGGTCCAGCTCCTATGCATCCAATTACCTTTTTATAACAGCCCAGAAAACACTCTGTTCCAGGAGTAATAATTGGCAGTCTGCCATGTATAGGCATGCAAAGTTATCCCCCATGGGGGTCCCAGGGACACTTTTTGCATCATAGATCTTGGAAAGAGTCCTGCACAGGTATGCAATGCACAACCATACATGGCAGTTCTGAGAGAAAGAGATTCAAAGCACATCTCCTGGCTGAAACATGACTGCAAGCACTGAGATGCCAGAGGGCTTGGCTCCCGGATCTAGGTCATCATATAATTCTCAACTGAGGCCCTTGTGAACCCAGCCAGGCACTGGGACTTGGCTCGCAGATGCTCTGGAATCTGTCATGGTGTGGTGCTAATGGTGAACATCTGCTAGGGGCAAGATGATGCCTGGGGTAGGGTCCAGTTCCCAACTGGGTACCCCTCCATGGACTCGGGGGTTGTTTGTAAAATGAAGAAGGATCCAGTTTCTGGAGGCTGGTGGGGATCCTTATGTTGAGAGAATGAACACAGGCAAGAGCTGAGTGGTACGACAAAGTCCAAGAGATAAAGTGAAAATTCCAATGAGTCCCCAAAGACAGGCATCAAAGCTGGTGCCATAAGGTCAAAAATTTGAAAGCCAAGGACATGAGAGCAAGAGCTATAAGATGTGCTGAGACACCCCTCAGCCTTCCAACTGAAGCACAGTTTGAAAGCATCAATTTTGACTATCGGCACCATTTTTCATACGGGGAAGTTAAGGCCAGAATGTCAAGATAGTTGCTAGTAATGACAGGGCCAGACCACATCTCAGGTTCCTGAAGACCCCAGGGAATTACTTCTTTCTCCTGTATTCATGAAACAGTCAGAAAAACCGTACACTCCCTGGAGAAATGACCCTGCAGTCCTGAAACCAGCTCCTTCAGAGAAAGCAGATTGTGTCCCTCAAGTCCCTCAATTCTCCTCCAAAGTTACTTTGGGATCTTTCATATCTCCTAGTCATTGGCTGACAGGCTGTCCAAGCCTATGGTGCATATCTGATTCATCTGAAGATATTTTAGTCTATATCCCAAATAGTTTTATTCCTTAAGATTTTTATCGCTCTCAGGTAAGCTCAAACATTTGCTAAGCTTGCAAAGTTCTCTTACTTTCCCAAGAGTGAGCAGATAATTAAAGGACGGGCACCAGCTTTACTGCAGACTTCTGTGCACATGCCTGGGCCCTCACACCTGAATCACATGAGGCTTGTGGTCTCGGGTTATGGATTGGAAATTGACAGACAGTTAGTGGGGCTAATGACAAAATATGGCTCAGAAATGTTCCTGGGGGAAATAAGGGACAAGGAGAAATTCAGACTCATAATGTTTTCTAAGTAGCATGAATGCATTTTATAATCCTGATCTTCATGAGCTTATTAACACAAAATCCAAGATAAGTGATGACTCCCTAGAGCTATGATGAGAACAAACTGATTTTTATTTTCACAAACATTCCTCAGATGGAGAAATGATGTGAGCATTTTTATTACAAAGTTTTTAGCACATTGGTTTTTGGAAGCAACTTCTAGGAGGTAGTTCCAACTATTTTTTTCCATCTTTCCATTCCACATCTTAGTTCCTGGGCTCTAAGACTCTCTAGTCCCTAATCAAATTCAGAGGGTCTCTGGACTTATAAGTCTCAATAGAGCTTCCTGTTGGTTGAGGCATGGGAGAGACAGAGGGATGGTTTTCAGCGGCTGAGAAGGCATGGCTGAAAGGAACACAGCATTTCCATCTGAGAACTACCACTCAGGGAGGATGCTTCAGAGGGCTCCTGCAAGGGTCTTCATGACTTTCCAGACATTAGCTTCAAAGCCAGGATCTGCAGTCCCCTGGTTTGTCAAAGTGCCTGCCACTCTACCTGCTCTCCATCCTCAGTAATCTCTTTCCATGTCGAGGTTGATCCTTCCCTCTGGCTCCAGCCCCTCTTGTTTCTGTTGAATATCAACTGTCCCTTCCCCACTGCCGTGGTGATCAAGACATGAAACCAAGTCTTCTTCTCCAGTGCATGGTCTAAGTCTTGCTAGGGCCACCAGTGGCTGGGATGATAACCATTCTAAACCTCATCCTAACTTCCGTGGTTTTAGTCACCTAGCATGTGTGGACCCAGCCTTCACCTGAAACAACCCCACCTCTGAAAAGGTAAACTCTGATTTCCAGCTCTCCGACCCACAGCCTTCTCTTCCATGATGCTTCCTGTGACCAGCAGCCTCCTGATGTCACTTTCTTACCTGCTCAGTCCTCACATGAGAGATGTCCCCTAAATCCCTAAATCCTCTCAGCAGTTCCTGAGTCAGCATCTTCATTCCCTTAGCCTTCCTTTTTGATATGGTTTGGCTTTGTGTCCCCACTCAAATCGCACCTTGAAATGTAATCCCCACATGTCAAGGGTGGTACCAGGTGGAGATAACTGAATCATGGGGGTGGTTCCCTCATGCTGTTCTCATAATAAGTGAGTCGCACGATATCTGGTGGTTTTATAAGCCTCTAGCATTTCCTTGCTTGCATTCACTTCATCCTGCCAGCCTATGAAAAACTGCTTCCAACTGCTAGTGCCTGTTTCTTCTTTGCCTTTCCCCATGATTGTAAGTTTCCTAAGGCCTCCCCAGTAATGTGGAACTGTGAGTCAATTAAAACTCTTTCTGGGCTGGGCACAGTGGCTCACGCCTGTAATCCCAGCACTTTGGGAGGCTGAAGTGGGCAGATCACAAGATCAGGAGTTCAATACCAGCCTGGCCAACATGGTAAAAACACCATCTCTACTAAAAATACAAAAATTAGCCAGGCGTGGTGGTGAGCATCTGTAATCCCAGCTACTCTGGAGACTGAGGCAGGAGAATTGCTTGAAACCGGAAGGTGGAGGTTGCAGTGAGCCGACATGACACCACTGCACTCTAGCCTTGGCAAAAGAGCAAAACTCCAAAGCAAAACAAAACAAAACAAACAACAACAGCAAAAAACCCTCTTTCCTTTATAAATTAACCAGTCTCTGGTATTTCTTCATTGCAGTGTGAAAATTAGTACACCCTTCCCTTGATCCTCTGAAATCTTGCCCAGAATATTTCCATAACCCACTTTTCCTTGCAACAGGGCTGCTGAGGGTCTACAGACCACCCACCCATGCTTTTCAGCTTCTACTGAGTCCTTTCAGGCCTGTCCCTGGTCCTTTGACTTGTCCTTGTGTTTTCTTTCCTTTCCTGCCTTCCCTTCAGTGACTGCTGTCCCAAGCTCTCACTACTCCCCTTGACCCCCTCTCAGAACATCAGCCGCCATCTCACCTTGCCCAGGATGGTTAGGGTTGTCAGGAAACGATGACCCTAAATTTCTGTCTACAAACCCACATGCTAATATTGTAATGTTCTACAAAAGATATAATAGGTATCTCTTTTCTTCCTCCTCCTCCTCCATAATTAGCCTTTTATATTTATTCTTAGACCCATTTAATCCCGTTTTGTGAAGGATCTTGTTATAATTACACTCTTTTTCTTGTAACTTCAACCTCTTCCTACCTGCTGGTAACAGCCCCACACCCTCCCGTTACCGCCTTTCTAACACAAAATCAAAGCTGAAATGCATTTTTGCGTCTTTTCATCCAAGAAATATTTACTGGGAACCTACTACGTGCCAGCTGCTAGAACAGGCATGAGAAAATGTATTGGCATGATTCATATCTTCATGGAACTTTGGGTCTAGTGAAGGAGAGAGACAATACACAATGAATACAAAAAAAGTGTATCACTGGAACTATTTAAAAACTGCAAAAGGAAAGCGCACACTATGTCAGGGGTTATCTCCTTGGTCTGTGGTTAGGTAGGTTTTTCTGTGAGAGCATATACCTGGGTGGACAAGATCAGTATGGGTACCAGCCCACCTACTCAATAGCTGGTCTCTCCTTAATCTTGAGCTCTGCTTGACATGTTTTGTCTATGTCCCCACCCAAATCTCATCTTGAATTCCCACATGTTGTGGGAGGGACCTAGTGAGAAGTAATTGAATCATGAGAGCAGATGTTTCCTATGCTGTTCTTATAAGAGTGGATAAGTCTCATGAAATCTGACATTTGTGAAAAACGGGAGTCTCCCTGCACAAGCTCTCTCTTTGCCTGCTGCCATCCATGTAAGATTTGACTTGCTCCTCCTTGCCTTCCACAATGATTGTGAGGCTTCCCCAGCCATGTGAAACTGTAAGTCCAATTAAACCTCTTTCTTTTGTAAACTGTCCAGTCTCAGGTATGTCTTTATCAGCAGCATGAAAACAGACTAATACACTGTCTCTTGCCTCCAGCTACCCATTAGTTGCTTCTCTTTGGGGCCTCTTTTCAGAATAGTCAACATTTCCACATCCTTGGTTTTCTTGCTTCCTTCAACCCACTGTGGTGTGGCTTCTGTTTCTGCTCTGCCTCCAGATCTGCTCTCACCAGTCTCAGCAATGACCTCCTTGTTACTGGTGGAGAATATCCATATACCTACAGGTCTGCAGCAACCTCAACTCTTGCCTCCTCAGAAGAGAGAATTAGTCCGACGGGCATAAGGCAGAAGAGACCACGGCACATTTTAGAACAGGAGTGAAAGTTTATTAAAAAGCTTTAGAGCAGGAATGAAAGAAAGAAAAGTATACTTGGAGGAGGGCCAAGCTGGTGACTTGAAAGACAAGCATGCATTTTGACTTCTTGACTTGGAGTTTTATGTGTTGGCATACTTCCGGAGTCTAGCGTTACTTCTCCCAATTCCTGAGATTTTATCAGGAAGTGGCTGATCACCAGTTTCAGGTGTTTTCTATCCATTAGGAGACGGCCTTTCCCTGGTGCCGGCTGTGACCAATTATTACTTTAGTGAGACGGTTAACAACTGCCTGACCATCACCTGATGGTCACTCAACACTCCTGGTGGGGGTGGTGAGGGGGTGGGGAACCCATTGCTGCCCTGTTCATGCCTGACTAGCTACCTTCTGTAGTATTCCAGTTCCAAATACAAACGACACTTCCCAGGCTGTGTTAAAACAGAAATTCATAATTGGTGCCCCCAAAAGAGACTTGTGCATATTATCTTCAGTAACATATTGTTAGGGTTACAGCCATAACATCTCTCAGTCTCACAAAATTAGGAATGGAAAATAGGACATAATCACAAGCATAAGAATTTTTCAGATTAAAAGAGAATAATCTGTCAAACATTAAATACATAATTTGAAAATCTCAATGGAATAAACTAATATCTTAGTTTATTCTAAGATATTGACTAAAAATTGACTCAAAAAAACCAAAGCTGTAATTAAAAAAAATTAAATCATCAAAGCATTGTCTTTAGTGGTTTTGCATTAGATTTTCTTTTTTTTACAATTGTCAAGAGAGATATATTTCCTGTTCTACTGGCTCCAAAGCCCAGGTCAGCACTGCCCAATAGCAGAGCCACTAGCTCCCTGCCGCTACGAAGGAGTCGAAATGAGGCTCATCTGAATCAAGATGCTTTGTGTGTGTAAGTACCTGCAGATTCCAAAGGCCTAGAAAGAAAATAAAAAGAAAAGAAAGTATCTCATTAATAATCTTTATACTGATTAGATACTGAAATGACACTATTTTTCTTTGGGAACTTTAAATATGTTACAAAAATTAATTATACCTGTTTCTTCTTATTTTTTAATGTGGCTACTAGAGAACTTACAATTACATATGTGGCTTGCATTACATATTGATTGGATGGTGTTGGTCTAGGAAAAGAAAGGACATGGGACAAATCATTGTCAACAACTAGCAAAAAAGTCAGAGCAAAAAAGTGGAAATAGTATCAGTGACACCTACCACGGATGGTGGTTTTACTATGTACCAGCACTGTGCTGAGAACATGTTAATAAGCTGTCTCATCTCTGGCCTCAAACGACCCCTCCTGCATTTTTCAACGGCATGGCTGTGACTTGCCCAGGTCACACAGCCAGGGCGGGACAGAGCTGACCCTCCAGCCAGGCTTGCCAGACCCCGGAGCACTTGCTCCCAATCACCTTGACACCTTCCTTCCCTCCATCCTCCAGAAAGGGCTTAGGAATACAGCCTGGCTCTCTTTACAACATGAGACTTAATTTTTTACAGTGTCTCTGCTGCCAGACTTCAAGCCAGTTTTCTTGTGTTCTGGAGTCCATCCTGGCATGACAAGCAAGGTGCTGGGTTCGGTCTTGCTGAATGGACTCAGGAGCCCACGATGTATGTCCAGAAGGCAGAAGAGAGGTGCAGAAATGCTCCAGGGCCAGGCTGGCCACAATCAGCTGCTGGTGGTTTGGCCATTTGGATTCTATTTGCATTCCCTCTGTACTCCTCGACAGGAACAGGCCTTTTCAAATGGGCTTAGCTCTCCAAATCCACTCAAAATATCACAAAATTAAATGAATGGTTTCTTAGACACCATGGGGAGTAGAAACCCAATAGCAAAACACTAATGGTTTCCTTTGCAGGAAGCCCCTTTGAGGATAAAAGAATTCATCTGAGAGTCAGATCCCTTCCTGGCTGGTGCGTCCGTTCGCCACATGACAAGCAGTGGGGAAGTCAATAGCACCCTCACCCGGCTCCACCTGTGATCCTGGAGAACAAGAGAGGAGCCCGCCGGAGGGAAGAAAATCCTGATCTTGTGATTTCAATTACAGGGAGGTGAAAAATTATTTGATATCTGAGCTTGCTAAAGGCGCCCATTCCTTCTGCTGCAAAGATTTTTCCTGCTAAACTGAACAAAAGAGGAGAAAGAAGTGGAGATGCATATTGAGGGGAGGGGGTCATGGAAAAGAAAGCCGGCACAGCAGGGGGAGAGTGGATGACAATGCAGACACAAGAAAGGACTTCTTTGGATTCTTCCTAAGTGGAATTGACGCAGCGCTGGCTCTTTCATTAGACACCTCTCATCCTTTCCCCTGCTCTCGATCTCTCATGCCAAGAATCACACTTGGATTTTTGAATCTACATTGATAGCATAGATTTGGCTGTTACTCTCCAGTGATAATGTCACTTCGGCCCGTGTGTCTGGGTAGAGCGACTAAGTATGATGGCAGCCCCCACCAAGGCCCCCACCCAGCCCCGGCCAGGCATCCTCCATGATTCTTCTGGGAGCAAAATCCTGATGAGGCTTTTGACATGGTTCTCCTTTTCAACTAAATAAGAGAGAGGCCTATACGAACGGTAACCCTAGCTGACTGGAAACATCTCACTAGGTGAAAGCAGTGGATCAAGCGACCGTGGAGTCCCAGCGACCAGCATTCAAACCTGCCTTGATTTCTGGGTGTGCGATATTGGGCAACTTCCTAAGCTCTTGGAACCACAGTCTCCTCATCTGGAAAAGGGAGGAGAGTAAAGTTTACCCAATAGAGTCATGTGAGGCTAAAAGAAAATACGTATAATTTACTTAGCTCACATGAGTACTTTGTATCTCTAGAAGTAAGCTCCCTTCTGTATACAGAATCATCATAAATTAGGCTTTTAGAAGAATAAAATCCTCTGTTCTATATAGGCTCAAGATATAGCATTCAGTAATGGCAAAATAAATTTGCCTCCATGGCCTGTTCCTGGTTTAGCACCATCAGCATTTTGCCTAACCTTGTCTTTGGACTCCATGTACATGCAATTAAAAGGTTGCCTCACTATGTAGGGATCAAGGAGGATAAGCTCTGGTTGTGTGGTGGCTGGGAAAAATCATCTGATTTTTACATTTTGGCTGTCCACTGTGCTTACCACAAACATGTCACAGTGCAAAGCTGCATAACTATAATATAAACATTACATAACTGGAAATGATAATATTTAATGTAGGAACACATGAGGGAGAATTAGCCATGTAAAATCTGCATGTTTGTTTTAAAAATTAAGTCACACTACCTTAGAGTCACACATTATAAATTTTGTCTCTTCATCTAGACTGCAAATTTGCCAAAGGCAAGAACCCTTTCCAACATCTGTGCATTTCCTTCAGCATCTGCCACTTTGCTTGGCAAAGGGGTTGCCTAATTAACATTTGTTACTAAGCAGATTGATTGATTAATTAAAAAACAATGACGCTTTGTCTGGAGGCTACAGAAGCTGAAATAAAGGGAGCATGGTTCTCCCTATTTCCTGGAGACCACACCCTCATCCTAAGACTTTGAGCGCCATCGTTGTGTCGCGGCTTTACAAACACAGGCGCATTGGGAGCCGAAAACTGGAAACCAGCTGCCGCTCTGAACCTCTTGTAAGTGCAGCCTCAACTTGATGCACTACTTCTCCATCAGTGTGTGTGACCTCCTTATGTCGGGAATCTGCTGAACAAAGCTCAAACCCACACGCAGCACATGTGAGCTGACCAACAGATCACTCCTGCTACAACCTAATGGGCAGGCCCAGTGTAATCGGTGGGGCCTGTTGTCGGATACTTACAGAAACATCGACGACGTTCCCAAATCTAGAAGGCTATGCTAAGGAAGGAGCGGAGGCCGACTTCAGCTTCAGGAACATGGGTGTGGTTGTAGAGCACCCCGACAGTATATTGATAAAGCTATTGTCCTGACTGGCCTGGCCTGGGCCACGTGTACTGGTTAACACAGCCTACACCACACAGGGCTGTAAGGGGCCAGCAGTAGCTCATCGGTCAGTGCCTAACCCTCCCAGGCCCCCAGCTCTGAGTGAGTCCAAAATGAGCCCTGTCCTGTCCCGTTATGGAAGCAAGGCTCTCTGAAGACTACAGTGGATGGCAGTGGGGGGAAGAAGAACTCAGAGGACTTACAGAGGTTGCTAGTGCCCCCATGCCTGACCTCCAGCTGCTAACATCTGCCTGTTGGTACCTAAGTGCTTCCTCCAGCTGCCAGAGCTCACTTCGCCCACCCCAAAGTAGGCTGCAAGTGCTAGAGAGGCACCTCCCCCTACCCAGCAGCTCTCCAGCAATGACAGAGAGGAGGTGAGGTGGTGTAGCTCTCCCCACCAGGTGGGCTAATTCTGAATCACATGACCCACTCTGGCTCCTAGACTTTTCCAGTGGGATTATGAAACAATGCTTCCTGGGGGCACCTCCCAAATAAACGACTTGCACTCAGATCCTTGCTGCAGACTTGCTTAATGCAGATCTCTTTCTTATAGCTCAGTTCAGAGTTTTGAAAGTTTGACAGTTGATAAGTTCTGCTAGGAATAGCCACATGGAAATGGTGAAGGTCTTGATTGTTACACAGTCTCTAGGATGCCCATGTAGGCTGATAGAATGGTCCTGGCCAGGCAGGGCTGGGTCATGCAAGCAAGAAGCTCCCAGTCTTCCTTCCCTCTGCATGGCAGCAGGCACAAGGACACATCACATTACCTCGTGAAAGACACCACGCATGGAGGTTCTCCAGAAGCCAGTACAGCTCTTGCCTGCTCATTATTACACTGTTTCTGGTTTCTTGCCAAGTCAAGGAGAACCTCATGAAACACATATCCCTGGCAGGGAGGTACAGACAAGAATCACAACCAGCAGAGCAGCCATAAGAAAAATCCTGACCATGGCTGCCTCCAAATTGGCACAGAGAGTCGGACAGAGAGCTGTCAATAGATCAAGACAGCCATGCAGTCGGAAAAGCAGTGCGATCCCAGCCAGGCTGCAGGGAGGGAGGTTCTCAGGGCACAGGATCAGTACAGGGCCGCGGGTCCGTGAATCTTAGGCATTTAAGCTTGGGTGACAGAGTGACTGAGTGCCTTTGTTTTCAAGGAGCTGTCACCAGGCTGGCACTGAGAGAGCTGCCTGGTGGTGGAGAGAGACTAGAGGCCTCAGTGCTGGAAATAAGGCCAGGGACGATCAAACCCCATCAGAGGTAACTCCACGCTTCAGAGGTGACCCAAAATGGGATGAGGCTTTCAGGGAATGTTTTCACATTCAACTATTACTTTTTGGTGCTCATTTTACATGACTTTTCAGTAGCCCTACTTGTTCATTCTGTCCTTTTAAAAAATGAGGTTTTTTTTTTTTTTTTTTTTTTTTTTTTTTTTTTTTTTTTTTTTTTCTTTTTTTTTTTTTTTTTTTTTTTTTTTTTTTTTTTTTTTTTTAAAAAATGAGGTTTTTTTTTTTTTTTTGGAGACCGTGTCTTTCTCTGTCGTCCAGGCTGGAGGGTATCACTCACTGAAGGCCTGACCTTCTGAGCTCACGCAATACTTCTACCTCACCCTCCCAAGCTGGTGGGACTCCAGGCATGTGCCATCATATCCAACTAATTTTTTAAATAATTTTTTTTGTAGAGATGGCATCTCACTATGTTGTCCAGGCTGATCTCGAACTCAGCCTCACACAATCCTCCTGCTGCAGCCTCCCGAAGTGCTGGGATTACAGCTATGAGCCACTGCACCCAGCCTAAAAAGCTGACTACTTTTTAAATTTCCTTTTTTTTTTTTTTTTACCTTCCTGGCCAGACTTTATCAGTCAACGTTTTTTGTGTGTTTTGTGAGAGGTGGGGAAGTTACACCTACCTGAACTTCTTAAATGTATCAGGATCTTTCTTCATGAGAATCTGTGATTGTCATATGAGACAGCTGTTTATATATTTATGGGCCTCTATCATGAAACATATCAGTTGAATTCCACAGTGTGTTCTAATTAACTAATTTATATATTTTCTTTTTTATAAAGTCATGATTTAAATAATTCCTTCAGATATTGTTATATATCAATCCCTCAACTGAGTGGTATCTACCTGACTGTTGGGTTCTAGATTCTGTTGAATGGGAATCTTAATTCAATGAGGCTAGCCAGACCAGGTCCTCAACACCCTAGAGAAGGGTCTCCATGTGGCATGTGGTATTTCTGTTACAAAACATTTTTTTTTCCCTAGTGAAGATTCTATTTTGTCCTTTTGCTTACACAGAATTAGAACTCCTCATATCCATTGGGGGAAAAATATAAAACAATATAGAAGTTAGTACAGGCATTTAAAAAACAGCAACTGGGATGGAGACGTTTCTAAAACAGTTGGCAAGGGCTGTCATGATGGAAGCAAGGAGAAAGGGCAGGAACTGCACCAGGAGACGCAGCTGTGGGTGAGTCTCCAGGTCACACAAAGGGAAAGAGTTTGAAAGAGGAGGCCAATCGGTGGATGTCCCCTGGAGCTCCTTTATCATTTTTTCTCTCATTTGCTCTCACAACCAATGGCTACTCCTTTCTGAACCTATGATACTGGATATCCATCTATCTTCCAGTGTGAAGGTTTAAACTGGAATTGTGTCTGTTTAAAACTCACACTGACAAGCCTTAATTCATTTCTTTAAGTCCAGCTGAAAGAAGAGTTCTCTATTACCTCAAAGATATTAAGTCCCTGGGTTTATTTCAGTGTAGCTTCAACAGATGTATGACAAGTCAGTGCCCATGAATAAGAGATGTGTCCGAGGCTCCTTTATCCTCATTCATTTCATCATTTTAGAACCCAAATCAGGAGTGTGTGAGGCTATGCCTGATTTCTCTTTCCGTTACTCAAAAAGAACTCAGGACACATTTTTAGGAGGCTGTTGGGGGATGTGATTCAAGCTTGTCTCCTGAGACGTGATTTTGTTCTTTGGCTGCTTCTGCGGGGAAGGCAGAATGCATGACATTCCAGCCAATTGCATGGAGATCGTCCATGAGAGGACAAGTTGGGTAAGCCTGAGAACCCACGTGGGCTTGCAGTCTTATTTTTCTTTTGCTTAAACTCTGAAAAATAAATAAATTAGCACATTAATTTAAAAAATAATTTGATTTTTAAAATGGTAATAAACTACATAATCTTGAAATAGGCAGCGTGATATTCCCACTGCTTAACTGGCTAAAGAAAAATGCAAGTTCCCCTCTCAAATTAGTCCAAAAAGTTCCAGAGAGATCTAACCACAACTTCTGACAAAGCTTAGAGTAACATTCTGAATTTTTCATCCATAAACATTTTGAATGCACTCATCCATTTCCCAATAGCTTATGGCAGACCAATTAGAACTGCCAATTCTGTGCACACGTGCAAGTTAAAATCTGACTTGATAATTAATATTGACAGCTATCTGGGTGTTGGTGACATGTAATTTTACTTTCTACACAAAGTGCATAAATTAAATTAAACATATATTTTCTAGTGTCCACATCTGTACACAGTCTTGCAAACGCTTTGGTGAAGACATAATCATTAACCGTGTGCCTCAAAACCTCCATTGTAAAATATCTTGAGAATTTCTGGTGAACCACCCTTCCATCTGTAAAAGATGTAAGGTAATTACTCAAACTGAGATTAGTATTAATTTATTATCATATACAACGAGTGATTCCATAGTTTCAATTTAGTTAACAACAACAAAAAAACTCCAAAGAAACTGTAGCAACTTAAAAATATATTTTATTGAAAAATTCAAATGAAAATCTATCTCCTATAAATGGAAATTACTCAAGGAACAAATGCTATAAACCAAATTTTAATCTGCATTTAGAAATGAGGTGACAAAGAGGAAGGCAAAAAGTGGCCTTATCACCTGCTGAAAACCAAGAAAAGTCATTGGTATCATCAGTATTAGGAAAATGAGATCAAAAATATTTAAGTCATGATTCCAAGGTATGAGATTCTTCAAGTAGAAAAAGAATACTATGCAGCTCTCTTAAAAAAGAGTTACTCCAAATAGCACTTGTAAATAATCTAGATAAGAAAAAAAGATATGTTATAAAAGCACTGTATTAGCTACATCAAGAAATCACTCATAAACTCAGGCTTTTAGACAATATAATATAAAGATGAGTTGAGTAAATAGTCAAATATCCATTGACAGTTCTTTGACTGAGATGCTATAATGTTGCAGTTATATGCTTTCATAATTGTAGTTTCAGTTGAAACAATGTCCAGTGTTTCAAAGATTCTCTTGTTTTTAATGATAATCCTGACCAAATTTCCATGTCTTGGAGCATCCTCCCAAACCATCCATTGACTCCTCATTCAATCCACAATGGATACAAACTCAGCTCACATAAAATGAACAATATGGAAAACTGGCTGGCTTGTCAGGAAACCAACATGTTAAATGTTTGTGTTTTTAAAAATAGAAAAATGGAAAATACTTCTATGATACTTCCAAGATGGGAACAGAAGATAGGGTAGTCATCTGGCCCTAGCTCTGTGTCAGGGAACTACCCTTGTGGATAGATCCTTCAGTTTTATTTACCAAAATGAGCATCACCAGGATTTGCAGGCACATTCTATTATGTCAGATTTCCAAAGAGTACTTTTTACACACGCACGTGAACACACACACATGCTCTCTCTCGCTCTCTCTCTCTCTCTTTCTCTCTCTCTCTCATCAACCTTGAAGGCCATAATCAGATGACAAGCCAAGGGAGAAAGCCTAAGCAGAATGCTCCAATTATTTTTAGTTCAGGCAAAAGGATCCCTCAATCTTACCTGGGGTCTGAGTCTGATCACAAAGGTAGGAGAATAGACAGGGATTTCAGACTAAGGTTCAATTTGATACTTGAAAGATTTTTTCGTAAAGATTTTCAGTAAAGATCAACCTTTACTGAAAGGTTGATCAGTAAAAGGCATGAAGAGATAAACCCAAGGGAAAAGATTTCTTCCTATAGCCTAGAACAGAGCTGGCCTGTGTCTTCTGCTCCTGTTTTCCTTGAGCCCATTTCCAAATGACCTTCTAACGTTGGAGGAGAGAGGGCCAGATACAGACATGCTTCCCTTAGAAGAGAGAAAAATCAGCCTTCTCAACATAACTGTCCCATGAGAAGGGAAATGCAGAATCAATCCAAAAGGAAAATGTGATCCAAAGACTCACCAGAACATGATTTTCAAGCTGGGCTTCTGGAAGTCTGTAGATTTATTATCAGATGTCTGGAAGTTTTTTACAAGAATTATGCCCTTAATTTTATTTTTATGTCAACTATAATCTAAAATAAACTGATATAAACGTAATCTAGATGTCCTTGCTCATAATTTTATAACTAAGTATGCCACACTGTTTTATCCCGCATTTCTGCTTACATGCACAAAGCTATTAGCTCAAAGTTATTGCTTAAGTGATGTCATTTCAAAGAAAATGCAATTGTTCTCAAACCATGTTTGACTAAACCTCACAAGACCAAGGTGTCCTAACCTTTCCAGTGTAATAAACAGTGTATGTTACCTAGTCTGGTTCTGTCTACAGTCTCTACAATCTTGCTGTTCCTACTCTAGAAAGTCTATTCCCCTGGAATTGTGACCTGATTGCGACCTTGGAACCTAGGTTGTCCTTGATTAATATTACAGGCCCTCTTTCTTGATAGCGTTGAACAGAAATGGGAGTGAAGTCAGGAAGGGAATAAAGAAAACGAGAGGTACCTATTAGAGTTTAGAATGTCTAATCATATTGTTTAATGGATTAACTCAAGATGTTAAATAAACAAATGTTATTTCAGAGTACATTTGGACTGCCCTATTTTAATCTAATGGCACCTTGAAACTGATTTATAGCACTAGGTTTTCTACCTTATATAAATAAAACATTTTTTCCTCCTGCCTATCTTATTAAAAGGAACAAAAATAATGCATCATCTTATTAACTGACCAGTAGCGATCAGCAAGGCAGAGGCAATATAAACTTTGCTTCTCACACCCCTTACTACTCAGAAAATTAAGTGTACAAGTGCAGACACCTCCATGATAAACGTAATGACATGTGAATTTACTTTCTTACTTCATCAAAATATCCACATCAAAATATGTGCCTAATAATGAAGATAAAACAAAACTAATCCATCAATTTATCAACTATAGAAAAATGACTTCAATGTGCCACAGAAGTCTTCCATTAAAAAAATCCAATAGTATCCAAACATAGGCATAAATAAGCTTCTACATTAATGACACACAAGGTATGGTCCAAGGACCAGCATCTGCAACATGTGGAACTTGTTAACAATGCAAATTCTGAGACCTGACCCAAGAACTACTGGATCATTAGCAAGCTCCCCAAGCTAATGTCCGAGAAGCAGTCAGTGTTCTGCATGGATGACAACCAATGTGTATTAGCATGTTGAAAGGGTGTACGCTTATATATATAGATATGCAACACAGGTAGACAAATAATGCACGTAATCATAACTCAGATTTTTACCTCAGTGTACCAAGCAACATGTGTAAGTTCTTAATCCCTCTTTGTTATGTCTTCTCTACTCCCTGTTAGGTCACAGTAGAGTATATCACAATGGCTTTATTTCCCCCATTTTGGTTATTTTAGAAGTTAGATTGAATGCTGAGATGAAAGAGTTCCTACACTTCTGAAGAATGCCCCACAGGGTACATGACACATGGTTAGATTTTTAATGACCAAATTGTGTGAATTAAAACCTATCTCTACAAATAGAAATGGCAGACCTACTAAGTAATAAGCCATTTTGGAAAAGTTAAATCCAGGAAATGTTGGTTCTAAGTGAAATCTTATAAACTGTCACCTTCTCAGAAGCTACTAGTCTCTGAATTTAAAAGTATAAATAGGTAGAAATTTTCAAGGCTGGGCACAGTGGCTCACGTCAGTAATCCCAGCACTTTGGGAGGCCGAGGCAGGTGGACATCTTGAGCCCAGGAGTTTGAGACAAGTATAGGCAACCTGTTGAAACCCCATCTCTACAAAAAGTACAAAAAATTAGCCAGGCACAGTGATGCACACCTGTAGTTCCAGCTGTCTGGGAGGCTGAGGTGGGAGAATCACCTGAGCCTGGAGAGGTCAAGGCTGCAGTGAGCTGTGATGGCACCACTGCACTCCAGCTTGGAGTGAGACCTTGTCTCAAAACAAAAAGAAAACCAAACACAAAAAAAGAAAGAGAAAAAGAAAAAAAATAAATTTTTCAAAATAAATGTTTCAGACTCTCCAAGCTTTTCCCCCCTGCTGCCTGTGTATTGCCAAAAACATCTCTAGGTTTTTTCCCAATACAATGGATTGGTCCAAATTAGCTTAAAATTCAAATTTGAATTTTGACAGTCTTGCCCAGGTGAATGCTTTGTTTGCCAAGTCTCATCAAATTCAATCCGCTGGAGAAAGAAAAAACAGAAAATAAATCTTACCGTACATTGTACACCAATATCAGATATTCCTTCATCATTAAGTCTTTTCACTCTGTAATTACCTTTCTAAATACACAAAATTGTTAATGTTCTATGATATTGCTGCTGGTATTTCACTTTAGCTATAAGTCTTCCATAAAATGGGCGATGCTCCCAGAATCCACTAACCTGTTTATTTTGGACAATCAACTAGAAATTTGAAATATCTTTCTGCACTACATCATGAAGGTTAAAAATTATAACAGATATCTTTTACTACATGAATATAATTGGAAACTTTTTAAAAGTTTATGATTAATGCTAATGGATATGTGGGAAAGACAGATAACTAAGAGAACATTACACTAAATCTTCATGTTTCTTCATAGAGTGCTTTCTTCAAATTAATCAAAATCTTAAATATATAAGTCCTTAAGAAATCCAACTATAATTAGTTTTAACACTGGAACAGCTAATAGCCAAGAAAAATTATGCTAATTTAAGCTAAATAAAGTGATATTTCCTCTTCAAATAGCCAATAAAACATGTGCGTAGTTGAGATGGTTTGGCTTTGTCCCCACCCAAATCTCATCTTGAATTGTAGTTCCCATAATCCCCACCTGTCATGGAAGGGACCTGGTGGGAGGTAATTGAATCGTGAAGGCAGTTACCCCCATGCTGCTGTTCTCATGGTAGTGAGTTCTCATGAGATATGATGGCTTTACAAGGGGCTTTTACTCCTTGTGCTTATACTTCTCCTTGCTGCCGCCATGCGAAGAGGAATGTGTTTGTTTCCCCTTCTGCCATGACTATAAGTTTCCTGAGGCCTCCCCAGCCATGCTGAACTGTGAGTCAATTAAACTGCTTTCCTTTATAAATTAGCCAGTCTTGGGTATGTAATTATTAGCAGCATTTAAATGGACTAATACAGTAGTCTTGACATGTTATGAATAACCAGGCAATATTTTGAAATAGAAGAAATGGGCATTTTCCCTGTCATTGTTAGAATCAGAAATATTTTTCTTCTTTATCAAAGACTGCAGTTGTGAGGCTCATGCAATCATTGCCGCACCCTATGGACAGTCTCTAAGCAATAAAGAAACATGTGCTGTAGAGAATGATCCAAGATCTTCATGCCTAGGGCAATCATTTATTCCTAACGGGACTGAAAAAGAGAAACAAGCATTTATGGAGTGCCTGCTAAGTAACAATTCATACCCTATTTCATAAGTAGAATCTTCACACAACTTTGGGAGATAGCACCTACCAGTCCCATTTTTAATGATATCTGAGAAAAGATCCAAGACAACATTATTGACATGTGGCCAAAATGTGCCACCAGTGGAATCCAAATCCTGATATATTTGACACTAAAGGCCACTCTCTTAAATTCTTGAAAATTCCACAAGCTAAGTACAATTTTATCCTTATTTTAGACATGAAGAAAATGAGGCACATAAAGCCCAAGATCGTAGAGCCAGGAAGTGACAGAGCCAGAATTAGAACTCAGCCTCCCTGTAGACTTCATGGTAATAACCATGATGTCATCCTGCCTAGCCAGACTTTCAGTTCACAGCAGTGCCCTGAGCAGGATGTGTATAAGCTTTTGACCAATCTTATGAGTCTGTTGAGATAATATTACTCATTACAAGTTGTTATTGCTATTTTAGCTATGCTAGCTACTATTTGATAAAAACTTAAAAATAAATAAAAATATAATGCTTAAAATTACAATAAAAAATACCAAAAGTACAAAAATCAGAAACTTAAAAGTTGTGGTTTCTAAGGAGTGGGATTTCTACCCTGTGATGCAGAATGGTAAAATTTACTTTTTATTTTACATAATTTGAACTTTTTGCTACTGTGTATATTTTTAATATCTATATTGTCTCATTTAGAGGAAAAAAATTAAAGGAAGAAAACACAAAGCAAGAACATAGAAGAATGAAAAAAGAAATAAGTATGCATGAAATTCCACACAGTAGAATACTGTGCCGCTGTCCAAAAGATGGGGGCAGATTCATTGTCATGCATGGCAAAGGTCTCTAAAACATATTGCTAAATAAAAAAATAATCCTGGTACAAAACAATATATGTAATACAGAGTTACTTGTGTAATACAAAATTGTATACATGCATAATCCCTAGAAAAATATGGAGAAGGGCACATTCCAAATCTAAGGCTCCTGTGAGGAGTAGAATTGGGGCTAGATAGAATCAGAGAGAAAGATCTGACTACTTATTTGATGTGAATGGCTCTCTACCGTTAGACTCTATACTGTATACTTCTCTACTAATTTTTATAATAAGCTTAACTTTTTGTATAGTTAAAATGTTTAAAGTTAATAAGACACTGTGTCAGTTAGGTCCCCTGGAAAGCCAACGCTCGAGAGAGTTAGGAGTGCAAATAGTTTAGTGGAGGATAAGCTGGGGAAAGATAAATGTGGAGGGAGCAGAAGTGGGCAGGGGAAGGCTTCCCACCTGCAGGCAGGTCTCCTACCAGTGACAGGGAAGGAGGAGGAAGTGGGATTGGGCAAGGCAGCCTCAGACCACGATGCAAATCTAACAGAGGCACAGCCAACACAATGGGAGCTTCGGAGCACACACCCTCTGGGGGCTGCCTGGCAAAAGTGCGGCCATGGCTGAAAAGCAAGGTCGATTGGAAGGTGCTAGCAGCTGGAGGTTCTCATCTGCCTTGCAGCTGAACAGCCAATACTTTCTCCAAGGTACACAGGAGTGCACCTTCCTAGCTGCCATAGCATCGTATCCCCCTTAGAAACTCACTGTCCAGAGCCTTGTCCCACTCAGGGCTCCACAAGCAGGCAGCCAGGACCAGCATCTAAGAGACACACCATCTCAGGTGCATGTTAGTGCAGGTCACGCCACCCCCAGGGCTGCTTCCAAGGGGTCCTTCAGTTTAGGCTTCCTTTCTCTACAAGGAGGAAATCGAAACCATTTGTGAAAGAACATTTCCTTTTCAGAGTCTTATCCTAGTACCTTTCAGAACTGTGTGAGTCTGTTCATAGATAAGGTGGGAACAGGGGAAAAGGCCAAGGGCTTCTTAATACCTGGGACAAAAGAATCTTTCCCTTAAAAAAACAAAACCTAAAAGTTCTAAATTAAAATTCCAGTACCCGTGCAGTGTAATGTACTCAGTTTTCAAAATTCTCTGGTGGATAGAGATGATGTAAACTCATTAGGCAGATTCTCATGACCTATCTCTCTCTGAAACATTATACCTGAATTTTTTGTTCTTCACATCTTAGTGAAGAATAACAACTTCAGGAAAGTTTTCTTGTTCCCATTACTTGTTACATAGATCAGAGACTTTTATCTATCTACAAATTTTTATGAATCAATTTTTCCATTTATCTCTGCATGATGTAATCAGAGTTTACTGAGTCCTTTTCACTGAGAGAGAAATTAAAAAAAAGAAGAAAAAAAAAGGCTGTTCTCTTGCTTTTAGTAAATGAGATCTCAATTCTTGGTGTGAGACCTTCTCTTGGCTCTACTTAGCAATTCAACTTGACAGGGATACTTATTTAGGAGAAATCAAAAGCGTGCTCATTCTGGTTCACGAAACAAATCTATGTATTAGTTTTAAATACTTAATGTATTATGTCTCTTGTTTTTCTAATTTCTAGACTTATGATTTCATTTTGAGTCTAACTTGAGAGAGAGAACTCACACTAACCAAAGGTGTTCAGACAATACAGTGACCCAGAACTTTATTTTCCTGAAATAATGGGCATGCTCTAAACTGCTACCATTCTTATAACACAGGTAGATGGTGTACCACCTCTGCAGTATAGATCCTTAATGTAAGATGATGGGCTTTGGACTGTGGTTTCTTCTCAAGAATCCTGCAGCAAATGAACACTTCTCTTGGGAAGAAAAGAAAGAAAAAGAAAGAAAGTATATAATTCCCCAAGATAACAGTGCTCAGTCATTCAGCAAGTATTTACTGGGTCCTTACAGTCTTCCAGGAAATGTTCTAAGAGCCAAGGATAAAGCAATGAATAAAACAGATGAAAAATTCCACTCTTACACCAAAAGCATCATCCATAAAAGAAAAAATTGAATGAAGTTGGACTTTATTAAAATTAAAAACTTCTACTCTGTGAAAGACATTATTCAGGGAGTAAAAAGACAAGCTGCAGACAGGCAGAAAATCTTTGCAAAACACATATCCATTAAAAGACTGTTATCCAAAATACACAAAGAAATCTTATAACTAAACAACAGCAAAAAAACAAATAATTTAAAAAATGGGTCAAAGACCTTAACAGACACCTCACCGAAGAAGGTCCACAGATGGCAAGTAAGCATGAAAAGATGCCCAACATTACATCCCATTAGGGAACTGTAAATTACAACAATGAGATACCATTACATATTGGAATGGACAGAATCCAGAATGCTGACAGCACCAAATGCTGGTGAGGATGTGGAGCAACGGGAACTTTCATTCATTGTTGGCGGAAATGCAACATGACAGCCACTTTGGAGGATAGTTTGTCAGTTTCTTACAAATACAAGCATACTCTTACCCCACAATCCAGCAATTGTGCTGCTTGGTGTTTACCCAAATGAATTGAAAACATACGTTCATGCAAAAACCTGTACATAAATAATGATAGCAACATTATTCATAATTTCCAAAACTTGGAAGCAAACATGATGTCCTTCAGTAGGTGAATGGATAAACAAACTGTGGTACATCCAATTATTCAGCACTAAAAAAATAAAGAAATGAACTATCAAGCCACAAAAAGATAGAGGGAACTTCACTGCATATTACTAAGTGAAAAAAAATAAAGCCAATTGGAAAAAAACTACATGCTGTATGATTCCAACTACATAACATTCTGAAACAGGCAAAACTATGGAGACAGTGAAAAATATCAGCGTTTGCCAGAGGTTCAATTCAGTAGAGGAACAGAGCGGGGAATGAAGAGGGCGAGCAAAAGGGATTTTAAGGGCAGTGAAACTATTCTGTATGATACTGTAATGGTGGATACATGTCACTCTACATTTGTCAAAACCAATAGACTTTACAACACAAAGAATGAATTCTAATGTGAACTATGAACTATAGTTAATAATTTATCAATATTGCATTATCAATGATAACAAATGGACCATACTTACCGCAGGATGTGAATACAGGAGAAACTGTGGTGAGGTTACAGCAGTATATACTTGCCACTCAATTTTTTTGTAAGCCTAAACCTACTTTGAAAAATAAATCTATTAGTTCAGAAAAATGCCACTCTTATTCATACAGTCCATTGAGGGGAGTGGAGGGAAGGGTGCAGGGATTCAGTAAATAAAGTAATGGGAATGAACGTTATACTATGGTAAAAGGTGATAAGTGCTATGGAGGAAAATAAAACATGAAAGAGCTACAGGGAGCGCCCGGCTGGAAAGCAGCATTGTAACACCAAAAAGAGAGGTGAAGGAAGAGATCACAGACAAGTCAACATTCAGACACATTAAAGTGATGGAATGAACCACAGGATCGCTGAAAAAATAGTATTCCTGGCATGTGCTGAGAGTTGGAAGAAAGGCAAGTCAGTCATGGTGGCTGGAGTGGAGAGACCTGGAAGGTGTCAAGGTCAGAGGACGGACAATGGAAGTGGGAGCCAGGATCTGCAAGACTTTGTAGATCATTACAACAGCTTTTACCCTGAGTGGGATGGGTAATCATAAGAAGGTTTTGAATGAAAGAATGATATGTTCTAATAGGATCACTGTGTTACCATTTTGGAAATTAACAGTATGGAGCCAGAGATGGTGGCTCATACCTGTAATCCCAGCTCTTTGAGAGGCTGAGGCAGGCGGATCATGAGGTCATGAGTTCAAGACCAGCCTGGGCAATATGGTGAAACCCCATCTCTACTAAAAATACAAAAATTAGCCCAGCATGGTGGCATGCACCTGTAGTCTCAGCTACAAGACAGGCTGAAGCAGAAGAATCGCTTGAACCTGGGAGGTGGAGGTTGTAGTGAGCCGAGATCATGCCATTGCACTCCAGTCTGGGTGACAGAGCAAGACTCTGTCTCAAAAAAAAAAAAAAAAAGAAAGAAAAAGAAAAAGAAAAGAAAAGAAAGAGTATGGGGGAAGTGTAGAAGCAAGGATCCCAGCAGGAGGTGTCACAGAAGCCCAGGCTTGAGGCAATGAATGTTTGGACCAGGTTACAGCAATGCAAGTGCAGAGAAATGCTCATAGTCCACATATACTTTGATGAACAGCTCACAGGGTTGCAACACAGATGGGCTCCAAAGGGGGAGTCCCAAGTAGGGCAAAGGAGACCCTAAGTAGACCCAACTCTCTCCCATTAATCACTTATCCCATGCAACCGAGAGATCCTGGGAACCATGAAAGGAGCTGGGGCTGTGGAGTCAGACAAATCTCTGTTCAATGCCAGTTCCTCCACTAACCAGCTCCATGGTCTTGATTAACTTCCCTCTCAGGTTTCTGGTTTCCTTATCTAACAATTGTAATGATGCCTGCTTTATAAAAACGATGAGAGGGTGAATAAATAATACCCAGTACACAGGAGGTACTCAAACGATGGCAGTTTCCTCCACAGGAAGATTCCTACTGCCAGCACCAACTCCGTCCCCAGGCATGAATGAGACACCGTTGCAGCTGCAGCCCAAACACAGAGGTTATGAAGGGGCTGACAACAAGGCCTTTTCTAGTCACAGTTTACCCAGCCACCACTACCAAGGAGTGCTCCCATGACAACAGCAGGGGACCATTGAACCCTTCGAATTTCATCCGTGTGATTCCTGAGAGCCTCCTCTTCAGAGTGCTGTCTGTTGAACATTCACACGGAACACAAATATCTTCATTTGGTGCCCATTCCAAGATGTCCATCCACACGCCTCTTCAAAAGTCCTCCTTGTCACTGGCCTCTAGGCTTGTTCTTCTCAAGTCCTTGACTGCTCAGCCACACCAGCATGGATTACATAGTTAACCATAAACAGTGTAGATGTGTACCCCTCTGGCCATCTGATCACCCAGGCAAAGTGAACAATAGGGTGAAGTGTTCAACAGGATGGATCATTTCCCCTCCCCAAGGTCTTCAGGACACTCCTACTTGACACTATAATATTATAGCCATCCCACTGCCAGCCAATGCCAAAATATTGTGCAGAACCATCTCTAACCCAATGCCCAGATTTTTCTTCCTCAGTCAACTCTGTCCATGGGGTTGAGGGTAAGAGCAGGGAAGACAGAGGCCCTTTCTCTTCTGTTCTCATGGCTCTTTCTTACTTCCGTGTGTGAGTTCCACCCTCAGGTCTCATGCTAGCATACAGAGCTGCAGCAGTTTATACAACCTTGCATTACATTTCCTTTAAGAGTATAGACTCTCTCTTCTCCCAACTAACAGTCAATTTTTCTGGCCTTCGTTCTAATTGGTTGTACTCTATTTACTTGTCTTTTCTTGAACTAATCACTTCGATCATGAGGAAGCCAATCACTGATTGGCTTATTCTGAGTTGTGTAACAATTTCTGAACTAAAAACTGGAGTCATTGCGATGAAATTACATTGTTTGACTACGGCTAGTCCAGGTTCATCCTGAATTTGGGTGGAGTAAATCCTACTCAAAGTTCTGACTGTGAAACAGCCAAAGAAAAACCTTGGTGCCATCAGGAACGAGGAAGAAAAGAGTGAACAATAGACAAATAACCTACAAACATCCAACACTGCCATCACCACCATTTCCATGTGTTCTAATGGGTGGGACAAGGAAGAAGATGGAATAAACCAGAAGGTCAAGAGAAAAGAAAAGAAAAAGGGAGTAAAGAATCATAAGGAACATCAGAGACATACCTAATCTGCATCCAAGCAATCCGATGTAGGGGGAAATGAGATAGACAGACAAAAGGAAAATGAGAAACCACTCTCCTGAATTTCCAATTTGCGTCCAAAAATGAGGATGGTGTGAAAGTGTGCTTATGAAAACTTAGGCGTGGGCTCCAAAAACTATTTCAGCCACAGTAGCTGTACAAACCCTTATTAAAACACTGGAAGTGCTGTTTGTTCTTAGTTCCTCTGAGAAGCATTCCAATTATGTTTCCCATCTCTTTGCCACAATTACTAGTAGCCGTAAAAGACTCTAGATATTACTGTGCAAATTGGGTGGCCCAAGAAATGGACCCTGACAAGGCTTTGAATGTAAATGGTTTATTTCACAGGTAATTCCAAAATGAGGAGAGGAGTGAATTAACTTTCTATAGTTGCCATTACAAAATATCACACATTCGCTGGCTTAAAACAAGACACATTTATTATTTTATAGTCCTTAGGTCAGAAGTCCAATGTTGAGCTCACTGAGACAGAATGAAGGAGTTGGCAGCCCTTGCGTTTTCTAGACTCTAAAGGCCACCTGCATCCCCTGGCTCATGGCTCCTTCCTCCATCTTCAAAGCCAACAACTTTGCATCTCTCTCACCCTCTATCTGTCATCTTTTTCACCAGCCAGAAAAGCTTCTCAGCTTTAAAAGACCCATGCCAGTAGATTGGGCCCACCTAGATAATCCAATATCCCTATCTCAAGTTCCATGAACTTAATCACATCTATGAAGTCCCTTTTGCCATGTAAGCTAACAGACTCACAAGTCCTGGGAACTAGGGTAAGGTCATCTTTGGGGATTATTCTGCCTCCCTCGGGGAGTATGGAAGTGAGATAGCAAAGAGGAGCAAGACCAAAGAGCAAGCATTGATGGGCAGGCTGCTGCTCTAAGCACCTGGGGCTCACTCCCCCAGGGCATCCAGGAGATGGTGGAACTACTCTCAGAGTTGTCCCACTCTGAAGCACAGCATCTCTGTCCATCATTGGCTGAGGGCCACTCCTAGAGGCATCTCCTGAAAGCCCTCAAGCCAAGAGTTGTAGACACTTCCCGGAGGAAGCCGGCAGCACAGAGCATGGGAACTGTGAGTGCTAAAGAAATCTGGGTGAGGTGCCAACAGCATCTGCTACACAAAGAAACAATTTAGTGTTGGATTGTCAGAGTCGATGTAAAGCAACAGATGAATCCTTCATAATTTTTCTAACGCTTCTTCAATTAGGAGTAGTTTAGGGGAATCACAAGACCAAGGACTGGAAACCTGGGTTCATGTCCTTTATCTGCCACACTGCATTGAATTATTGGCCCTAACACTTGTCTGAGCTTCCATTTCCAATCTGAGAAGTTGGACCAGATAAGCTCTAAAAGTCCTTCCAGTTCAGACATGCTGCATTCTGTGAGTTTACAGGACAATGGCCTGGTGATGGCTGTAGATAACATAAAGAAAACATGGTAATTTTCTAAAAAGGCAAGGAAGTCTTTTTCACCTCTGGCAGAAGTATTCTTTCGGTTGATGGAACATGCTTTAGGGTTTTAGCTCCATACTTTCCGAAAAAAATCTGCTGCTTCCATCTTTACCACTGAAGTTGAGAATTGTTTAAGAACATTTCATCAAAGAAATCCACACCACAAGAAGGGAGCAGCTGCAGATGTGAACTTTTCCCTAACTCTATTTCAAATGTCAACACACAGTTCACTGACAAAAAGTGGCAGGAAACAAAAAAATAATAATTATGTAATGGAAGGGTATAATTATACTGAATGCTGTCTGCAATTGACTTGGAATGCTAACCAGGAAAAACCAAGAACCACCTAAATTAGACCTTAACCAACCACAGGGAAGTTGGAAAATCGATCAAGTATGCCAAACTACAATTGTTCTTGACCTCGGGAATGAGTTCTTGACCTTGGAAAAATTTGTGAGCCAATGCAGAATTTCCTGGGAATCCTCTAGGTAGATTTGAAAATGCTCAACAGAGTCCGAATGTGCAAATTATTGTGGTTCAACATAAAAATTCACCTCTGAAAAATCAGAACAGTTTTAAGACAACATGACAGGAGCTAGGGTAAGAAGCATGGGCATGAGGTGGAATCAAGCCCTGCCTGTGCAGTCACTTGGCTTCGCTTTCAGTGTGTATGTTGCTAAACTACCTGCTTCCATCTTTGTCATTCAGACACATTATCCTCCCGTGGGTACCACCATCCTCTCTGTCAGTTGTCTTAATAAGTAAATTAAAATTATATATATATATATATATATATATATTCATATATTTTTGAGACAGAATCTTGCTCTGTCACCCAGGCTAGAGTGCAGTGGCATGATCTCAGCTCACTACAACCTCCACCTCCCAAGTTCAAGCAATTCTCTTGCCTCAACCTTCCGAGTAGCTGGGACCACAGTGTACCATGCTCAGCTAATATTTGTATTTTGTATTTTTAGTAGAGACTGGGTTTCTGACCTGGATCTAGGACACAATGCTATTTGCTAATCACACCTATACTGTTTCTAGACGAATGCACTGCAGGGTTTGCGGATATTACTTGTTTATATGGGTGCCAGCTTAGAGTGTGTCCTCTAACAAGCTGAGCAGATGCTTTGCATTTAGGGTCTTATCTTCTTCTGTATTTTTTACCTTTATAGGAATGTTCAACCCAAGGTTGAACAAATGCTATGTAATGCATATGTTATATTTTTGAATGGTTTGTTTTTAAATTTTGTACTACTCAAGTTAATGTGGACAAATACACACAACACTATAACAACACTTAACTGTAATAATTTTAAGGTGATAACATTGTATCTCACGTATCACATTTTCATATTTCTAGATGAGCCTTCAAATGTTCCCCACATACTGCTTTTAGATATTAAAATTGAATAGGCATAGATTTCAAATAATTTTGAATATTTGATTATTCATCACTGCTTAAAATTAAAAAAGAAAAGCACTTATCATTAATAGCTGGAATACAATATATCCAAACTACTTATAGTTGGTTCTGTTCAGTTTACCTTTCAAAATAATAAATTCTAATTATAAAGTAAAAATAATAAAATTACGGGTAACCCTATCCTTAAGAATGAATAGCACTTGATAATTTATTGTGTGCTTCCATTTTTGTTGTCACAATCATGATTCCTAATAATGCTCTTAGCAGAAGACAGGTATAACCTCATTTTCCCCAGGAGAAAGCTGAAGCTCGGAGCAGCTAAGCCACCTGCTCCGGGCTATTCAGTTCAGAGTTCCAATTCTAGCTCTATCCTCGCCTTGTCCTTACAACAGGAAAGATGGTGGTGGGCTGGCTGCTGACCTGGTGAAGTGGCAAAGGGTTTCCCTGTCTCCAGACTCTCTGTTCTGTAACTTTCCCCTTTGACTCTTGTAAGTGTCCAAAATCTCTCATGCTAATTTCTTACCAAAACCTATGTTCAAAGAGGACTTAAAATCAGTTAATATTAGTATGCAGCCTAGTGTTTTCTTTTCCAGAAGAATTTTACTTTTAACAGAGGTCTGCAGCTTAAACTCTAAAAATAAGCTTTTCAAAGAGCTTTGAACTAAAAAGCTGCAGCAAAGGGTTTTGTGAAAAGGAGTGGTAAGGTAAGAAGCAGGGAAGAAGGCTACTTACTGTACCACATCAACTGTTTGCTGGGCAATAAAGTCTTTCATGATTAAACTAGGTTTTTATGTCTTTTTTAAGTCTTCTTTATTCATGCTAGCCTCAGTATTCCTTATAATTTCAAAAAAATTTTTTCTTTGGGGAATTTTGTTGTGAAATGAAAAATGGAAACATGGTTTCTCCAAACGTGTTCTCTTAGAAACCAAGCGGTTTGTGTGGTTTACATTTTCATCACTGTCTGAAACATATTTTCCAAAGGAGGGAACCACACATGCCCACTGGGGCCCGGCTGGCTTTGGCAGCCTGTGAAAGCATTTTTTTGGCGACTTTGGTCATCTAACACTTAGTTATCCTCACAGACATGGTAAAATTACTCACAGGACTCTGTATGTGAGTTGTTTTTTTTTTTTTTTAAATAATGATGAAAGTTGAATAACTGCAGATTTTTACATTTGTAATTTGATTGAAATACTCGTGTTTTTTTTTTTGCCTTAAAGTTAGCATTCTGTTTATTCCTATACTTGCACAAAGAGAAAAATAATCTCAACAAAAGTTCTGAAGATGAATTTAGAATATTAGGAAATATTTTTGCTAAGCAGATATGTGGCAAATTCTTTTTTATGCACACCCTTTTAATGCTAAAAAAAAAAAAAGAAGAATATATTAAAAGAAAAGCCAGGTTTTTATTTCTTTATTGGTGCAGTGGGTGCTGTTGAGCAAAATCAGAAGAAGTGAAAGAGAAAAGAAGCTGAAAGTGTGATTCCGTCAGAACAAAGTAATTAATTTGTGGCCAGAAACAAATTTGAGCCTAAACTCAGTCACCAGTAAGCTGTTAAGTTTTAGACAAGTCCCCTAACTCCACGGGGCCTCTATTTTCTCAGCTGCAAAATGAAGGATTGGACAACGATGTTGTAAGAATCCATCCAACACACTATGATTCCGTGAAACCCAGTCTACCAGCCACAAGAAGCAGGGATAATGGCAAGAAACTCCTGAAATTTCCATCCCGAAGTCTCAGCCAGAAGCTAGCCCTCAGCTGGGGTCTCCATGTGCAGATGAATTAAATGACTCGAACACTGACTTTTTTTAAGGTCCACAGAGGGAGAAACAGAATTTTTCTGATAATATACACAGTTTTGAGAAAATTTTCAACCTAAACAAAATTAGGCTTCTTTCTCAAACTGATCAATAAATATTATTACTAAACCTGCATAGATTATTCTGAATTGTTGTCTGGGATAGAGACACTTAATAAGCTTTCAGAGTTTATTCCCAGAAATGACTCAGAATGGAGGAATATCCAGTTGCATTTTACTTTAATCCACTCTGGTTGAGTACACTTTACTGCTTGGGCCAGAATTCACAAACCATGCCCAGTGGGGCTGAGAGTATGAGATCAACCTATACTAGGATTTGACTTCATTGAGTACAAATGCTCACTGGTGTCTGTAAAAACAAGACTAGTTGGCTCCAAGCCCCAAGTGGGAAAAGACACCCAAGTATACCAGCAAGGAAGAAACACTAGCAAAGTCATAAATTATAGTTCTACAGATGCCTGATGACTGTGCTGAGCCTGAGGCTTGCTTAGAGTTTTCAGGAGATCAAATGCTACTTGAACTTACTCCCATGTACACTTTTAGGTTTAAAATGTAAACTTACAGAAATTTAGCCACATTTTCATTTACACATTGTCACTAATGGCCTTAACCAAGGGCAACTCATTTATGTACAGTAAGTTAATATCATTACAATGGAATCATTAAGATAATCTAATGTACCAACTTGATCATTTTTCGTCCTTTCCACAGATATTTGGTCTAGCGGTATACAGTCTACTCAAAAAATGGAAAGGAGGACCTATTCCAGTACTCAGCACTGTCCCTGGATGAGTAGTGATTGCAACAGGCAAATAGCTGAGAAGGCTAATTTAAACTCTAATCTCTGAAAAGGCCCCAATCCAGGGGTAATCAATCTGGGAACCAAGGAAAGACATCAAGGGCTTTTGGAGTCAAATGCAATATTATATGAATGAGAATATGTACATTTTCTAAGGAGATGATTAACAATTCTCGAAAGATTCTATGGCTTGCAAATCCATGAAATATATATGTATATATTTTATTGTACTTTAGGTTCTGGGGTACATGTGCAGATCACGCAGGGTTGTTGCATAGGTGCATACATAAACAGGTGGTTTGCTGCCTCCATTCCTCCTTCATCTATATCTGGTATTTCTCCCCAGGTTATCCCCCCCACCCTCCTTACCCCTCATTGTCCCTCCTATAGCCCCCCAACTGACTCCAGTGTGTGATACTCCTCTCCCTGAGTCCATGTGTTCTCATTGTTCAATACCTGCCTATGAGTGAGAACATGCAGTGTTTGGCTTTCTGTTCTTGTGTGTTTGCTGAGAATGATGGTTTCCAGATTCACCCAAGTCCCTGCAAGGGACACAAACTCATTGTTTTTTATGGCTGTATAGTATTCTGTGGTGTATATGTGCCACATTTGTTTTGTCCAGTCTATCATTGGTGGGCATTTGGGTTGGTTCCAGGTCTTTGCTATTGTACACAGTACTGCAATGAACATAAGTGTGCATGTGTCTTTGTAATAAAATGATTTATAGTCCTTTGGGTATATACCCAGTAATGGGATTGCTGGATCATCAAATGCAATTTCTATTTCTAGATCCTTGAGGAATCGCCACACTGTCTTCCACAATGGTGGAAGAGTGTTCCTCTTTCTCCACAATCTCTCCAGCATCTGTTGTCTCCAGGTTTTTTAATGATCACCATTCTAACTGGCATGAGATGATACCTCATTTTGGTTTTGATTTCCATTTCTCTAATGACCAGTGATAATGAGAATTTTTTCATATGCTTGTTTGGCCTCATATATGTCTTATTTTGAAAAGTGTTCATGTCCTTCGCCCACTTTTGAATAGGTTTGTTTGTTTTTCTCTTGTAAACCTGTATAAGTACTTTGTAGATTCTGAAAATTAGCCCTTGTCAGATGGGTAGATTGCAAAATTTTTTTCCCATTCTGTTGGTTGCCAGTTCGCTCTAATGATTGTTTGTTTTGCTGTACAGAAGCTCTGAAGTTTAATTAGGTCCCATTTGCCTATTTTGGCTTTTGTTGCCATTGCTTTTGGTGTTTTAGCCATGAAGTCCTTGCCTATGCCTATGTCCTGAACGGTTTTGCCTGGGTTTTCTTCTAGGGTTTTTATGGTGTTAGGTTTTATGTTTAAATCATTAATCCATCTGGAGTTAATTTTAGTGTAAGGTGACAGGAAGGGGTCCAGTTTCTGCTTTCTGCACATGGCTAGCCAGTTTTCCCAACACCATTTATTAAACATGGAGTCCTTTCCCCATTGCTTGTTTTTGTCAGGTTTGTCAAAGATCAGATGGTTGTAGATTTGTGGGTTTCCAAGGCCTCTGTTCTGTTCCATTGGTCTATGTCTCTGTTTTGGTACCAGTACCATGCTGTTTTATTGTAGCCTTGTAGTATAGTTTGAAGTCCAGCAGCATGATACCTCCGGCTTTGTTCTTTTTGCTTAGGATTGTCTTGGCTATGCAGGCTTTCTTGTGGTTCCATATGAAATTTAAAGTGTTTTTTTCCAGTTCTCTGAAGAACGTCATTGGTAGCTTGCTGGGGATGGCATTGAATCTATAAATTACTTTGGGCAGTATAGCCATTTTCACAATGTTGATTCTTCCTATGAGTATGGAATGTTTTTCCATCTGCTTATGTCCTCTCTTATTTCACTGAGCAGTGGTTTGTAGTTCTCCTTGAAGAGGTCCTTTACATCCTTTGTTAGTTGTATTCCTAGGTATTTTATTCTCTTTGTAGCAATTGTGAATGGCAGTTTGCTATGATTTGGCTCTCTGGCTGGCTGTTATTTGTAAATAGGAATGCCTGTGATTTCTGCACATTGACTTTGTATCCTAAGACGTTGCTGAAGTTGCTTATCAGTTTCAGGAGATTTTAAGCTGAGACGATGGGGTCTTCTAAACATATAATCATGTCATCTGCAAATAGAGACAATTTGACTTCCTCCTTTCCTAATTGAATATGTTTTATTTCTTTTTCTTGTCTGATTGCTCTGGCTAGAACTTCCAATACTATATTGAATAGGAGTGGTGAGAGAGGGCATCCTTGTCTAGTGCCTGATTTCAAAAGGAATGCTTCCAGCTTTTGCCCGTTCAGTATGATATCGGCTGTAGGTTTGTCATAAATAGCTTTTATTATTTTATGATACATTCCATTGATACCTAGTTTATTGAGAGTTTTTAGCATGAAGGGCTGTTGAATTTTGTCGAAGGCCTTCTCTGCATCTATTGAGATAATCATGTGGTTTTTGCCTTTGGTTCTGTTTATGTGATAGATTACCTTTATGGACTTGCATATGTTGAACCTGCCTTGCATCCACGTGATGAAGCCTACTTGATCATGATGAATAAGCTTTTTGATGTGCTGTTGCATTCAGTTTGCCAGTATTTTATTAAAGATTTTTGTGTCGACGTTCATCATGGATATTGGCCTGAAGTTTCTTTTTTTTTTTAGTTAAGTCCCTGCCTGGTTTTGGTAATCATAATGATGTTGGTCTCATAAAATGAGTTAGGGAGGACTCCCTCATTTTGTATTTTTTGGAACAGCTTCAGAAGGAATGGAACTACCTCTTTGTACATATGGTAGAATTCAGCTGTAAACCTGTGTGGACCTGGACTTTTTTTGGTTGGTAGGCTATTGATTGCTGCCTCAACTTCAGCCCTTTTTATTGGTCTATTGAAGGTTTCAACTTCTTCCTGGCTTAGTCTAGGTAGAGTGCAAGTGTCCAAGAATTTATCCATTTCTTCCTGCTTTAATGGTTTATGTGCATAGAGCTGTTTATAGTAATCTCTGATGGTAGTTTGTATTTTGTTGAGTCAGGGGTGATATCCCCTTTATCTTTTTTTATTGCATCTATTTGATTCTTCTCTTTTTTTCTTTTTTATTAGTCTGGCTAGCCATCTATTTTGTTGATTTTTTCAAAAAACCAGCTCCTGGATTTATTTGAAGGGTTTTTTGTGTCTCTGTCTCCTTCAGATTGGCTCTGATCTTAGTTATTCCTTGTCTTCTGCTAGCTTTCAAGTTTTTTTGATCTTGCTCCTCTAGCTCTTTCAATTTTGATGATGATAGGGTGTTGATTTGAGATCTTTCCTTGTTTCTTGTGTGGGCATTTACTGCTATAAATTTCCCTCTCGACACTGCTTTAAATAGGTCCCAGAGATTCTGGTAAGTTGTGTCTTCATCCTGATTAGTTTCAAAGAACATCTTTATTTCTGCCTTCATTTCATTGTTTTTCCAGTTGACACTCAGAAGCAAGTTGTTCAGTTTCCAAGTAGTTGTGCGGATTTGAGTGAGTTTCTTGATCCTGAGTCCTAATTTGATTGTGCTGTGGTCTGATAGACTGTTATGATTTCTGTTCTTTTGCATTTGCTGAGGAGTGATTTGCTTCCAATTATGTGGTCAATTTTAGAGAAGGTGCGATGTGGTGCTGAGAAGAATGTATATTCTGTGGATTTGGGGTGGAGTGCTCTGTATATGTCTATTAGGTCCACTTGGTCCAGCTCTGCATTCAAGTCCTAGATGTCCTTGTTAATTTTCTGTCTCATTGATCTGTCTAATATTGACAGTGGAGTGTTGAAGTCTCCCACTATTATTGTGTGGGAGTCTAAATCTCCTTTTAGACATTAAGAACTTGCTTTATGTATCTGGGTGCTCCTGTGTTGGGTGCATATATGTATATATATATAGGATAGTTAGCTCTACTTGTTGGATTGATCGTTTTACCATTATGTAGTGTCTTTCTTTGTCTCTTTTGATCTTTGTTGGCTTGAAGTCTGTTTTATCAGAGACTAGGATTGCCACCCCTGCTGTTTTTTGTTCTCCATTCGCTTAGTAAATCTTCTTCCATCCCTTTATTTTGAGTCTACGTACGTCTTTGCACATGAGATGTGTTTCCTGAGTATAGCACACTGATCGGTCTTTACTTTTTATCCAGTTTGCCAGTCTACGTCTTTTGATTGGAGCATTTAGGCCATTTACATTCAATGTTAATATTGTTATGTGTCAATTTGATCCTGCCACTTTGTTACTGGCTCGTTTTCTTGCCCATTAGTTGACACAGTTTCTTCATTGCATTATTGGTCTTTGCCATTTGATATGCTTTTGTGGTGGCTGGTACTTTTTCCTTTCTGTGTTTAGTGTTTCTTTCAGGAGCTCCTGTAAGGCAGGTCTGGTGGTGATGAAATCTCTCAGTAATTGCTTGTCCATAAAGGATTTTATTTCTCCTTCACTTATGAAGCTTAGTTTGGCTGGATATGAGATTCTGGGTTGAAAGTTCTTTTCTTTAAGGATGTTTTCTTTAAGAATATTGGCCCCCACTCTCTTCTGGCTTGTAGGGTTCCTGCTGAGAGATCCACTGTGAGTCTGATTGGCTTCCCTTGGTGGGTGATCTGACCTTTCTCTCTGGCTGCCTTTAGCATTTTTTCCTTCATTTCAACCTTGGTGAATCTAACAAATATGTGCCTTGGGGTTGCTCTTCTTGAGGAATATCTTTGTGGAGTTCTCTGTATTTCTTGGATTTGAATGTTGGACTGCTTTGCTAGGCTGGGGAAGTTGTCCTGGATAGTATCCTGGAGAGTTTTCCAGCTTGGATTCATTCTCTGCAACATATTCAGGTACACTGATCAAGCGTAGATTAGGTCTTTTCACGTAATCCCATATTTCTTGGAGGCTTTATTCATTTCTTTTTACTTTTTTCTCTTGTCTTGCCTTCTCGTTTTATTTCATTGAGTTGATCTTCAATCTCTGATATCCTTTCTTCTGCTTGATCGATTCAACTATTAAAACTTGTGTTTGCTTCACATAGTTCTCATGCTGTGTTTTTCAACTCCCTCAAGTAGTTTATGTTCTTCTCTAAGCTGGTTATTCTAGTTAGCATTTCATCTAACCTTTTTCCAAGGTTTTTGGTTTCTTTTCATTGAGTTAGAACGTGTTCCTTTAGCTCAGAAAAGTTTGTTATTACCCATCTTCTGAAGCTTGTTTCTGTCAATTTGTCCAACTCTTTCTCGGTCATGTTATGTTCCCATGTTGGTGAGGAGTTGCGAATCCTTGAAAAAGAGGCATTCTGGTCTTTGATGGTTTCCTCTTTTTTGTGCTGTTTTTTCCCCCATCTTTGTGGATTTATCTAGCTCTGATCTCAGGGAGCTGCTTGATGAGGTTGCTTGTCTGCCTGTGGAGGTGCTACTGAGTTTCCAGGGACTCCTTCAGGTTGCTAGGTAGGCTTCCTGTGTCTTTTTTGTTTACACTGAGAGGTTAGGTCCGCCTCTTTAATGGTGGGTGCCCTTCCTACCTCTGGCCTAGAGGTGCTGCTGGGTTGTCAAGTCCGGTCCCGTTGCTACATAGGCTTCCTGTGTTTTTTGTTAAAACATGAAGCCTAGTCCCACCTCTTTAATGGCAGGTTGCCCCTTTCCTCCACGGAGCTGGATGATTCAGGGGTCAGCTGAGGCTGAGGCACTGGCTGCGAAACCCACTAGAGTTAGTGCTTCAACCCACTGGGGCTTATGGGGGAGGGGAGGGACACACCCAGCCACACATTGTGTCTACCTGCTTTCAGCTCCCTGTCTCTCTGGGGAGGGAGAGGTGGTGATAGCTGGGTCCGCAGGCTCTCCCAGCTTATGGACTTATGCATTTGCTTAGATCTGTGCGACAATCTGGGGCACTGTCCTGGATTATTATTCAACTCTGCAATTGTAATTCCTGGCGCTTGACTGGCAAAGATCCCCTGTTCTATGGATTGCTGAGGCTTTGGGGGAAGCGCGGTATCTGGACTGGGGTGCTGAAGGGGAGCCCCTGACTCACTGGTCAGATGCACTTTCTGGGTAAAGCAGCACCCCTCCCCGCCTCGGTCTGCCTTACCTGGGCTTTGCTCACCTTCCGACCAGACCCATTGAAATGAACCCGGTACCTCAGTTGGAGCTAGGAGATCTCTCGATTTCTGCATCTCTCTCACTGGGTATTGTGCACTGGAGTTGTCTCTATTTAGCCATCTTGTTCTGTCTCTGAAATCTATATTTTTTAAAGTCTATAAAGTATCTTAGGATAAGGCAGAAACTTCCAAACAAACATGCATTTGAAGGTACCTGGTAGAAGGCAAAACATGAACTGCAACCAGGTTGGAATAATGCCATAGTCACTAGTTTGAGAGGAAATAATGTGGGATGGCCCTTTGAATGTGTGCCTTCCCCAGGAGAGAGCATGTGGGTTCCAGGTTAGAACTAAGATGTATTCCTAACATGAAGGTTGACGTACAGTGGTTTTTAAAAATGAAGAAGTCAGTGACACTATCTTTGGAAAACTGGGAGCTGAGAGGAAGAATGAAGAAATCTTTGAGAGAATCAGATTCATAGTAGGCAGGAGAGTTAGTGTTCTGAACTAGAAGCTAGTTAACAAAATATCTGTAGGCAGCATCCAGGGACAGCAACGGGGTCATGGTCTGGGTGGTTGCTCCAATCTAGGACCGAGAAAGAAAAATATTGTGCTTTCCAGGAATGAATGGCTGTAATTCTAAACTTAGACAGGGTGGAATTAAAAAGAACAGCAAATTTCGTATAAGGACTTGGACCTACGAAAACAATCAATTACTTTCATGATGAAGCATGGAATGCCAAAGTAGCCATGGAGTTCAGCCATGAGCTACCTGTGCTTAAGTAAAACTTGGGTTCCTGGGTCCAGGGCCAACTCCCACCCCAACACCCTTACTCCCCCAGGCCTGGGTCTCTAGACAGAAGTTGGTAGATATGACAGGCTTTTTTTCCTAGAGTACACTGGGAAAAGTCTATGCAAGGGTGCTAGGGAGACCAATGGTAAAGTGATGGTGGCAGAAGGTGGCACAATATCTATCCTTCTTTGGACTGTTTGGAACCTTTTAGAGTTTCTAGAAAAACAAGAGCCCATTTATTCCTGAGCCCAGGTGGCACTCGCTCTGAGAGTCTGAGAACTAACTGGTGAAGATTTTGAAGAGAGGCCAGATGTCCTTGCACTAGAAATAGGGGCATAATGATCCAGAAAATTCCAGTATCGGTGTTTGAAATGAACTCTTAGACACCAAAAAGAGATGAGGCCCAGCCAAGGTCCACATCCACTTCCACTCCACTGTCTTGCTGTGTAGGTCCTTGTCTTTTCTCCAACTCCTCTGCTGAAACATACTCTCCTTTCAGCCAGAGTCCTCCATATCTCTATAACCTCCATAACCTCCTAGTCCCTCCGTGGGACTAGGCCACATCTGCCAATCCCCAACTTGCACAACTCTCTGATGGCTGCAAAGCACACCATCTGTTCTCTTCCCTAACTCACAGCAATCTTCTCAGCCTCTGCCCAATATTTCCAGTTCTTTCTCTAAACAATCCTTAAACCTAGGTGTCACATAAGACCAGTTGAAGTTTCGACTTGGATTTCATGGCAAAAACTCTATTTATGTAAGACAGCACGTCTCTGTTGAGGAATTTCACATTTCATAAAGACTTGAGAAGGTCCCTTATTTTACCTGCAGCCATTCACTATGATTATATTTCTTTCTAAATAATTTAACTGCATTTAATACCATGAATGTTATTTCAGCTGTTGTAGTCAGACATAATTAGATATATATGAGACTTCTTTCTTCATTGTCCAGATGCTGCTGCAATTATGTCAGTCATTTGTGTTTATGATGTCATAGTTTGTTACCATGGTAACAAATATGTAGTCACAAATGCCTCATTATAATTTCATTAGAGTGATGACATATTTATAGTACTCAGGAACAGCATATCACTTCTTAAATAATAATGCTCCTATGTTGCACACAAATAGACTTCTTCCTAACTGTACATTTTTCCCTGTGATTTGCATCATGTCCTATATATGCTGCACACTGTTTGCTTGTTTCAGATGGAGGAAGAAAATGAAAGCTTGTTTAAAAGAGATAAGGTAATACAAAGATATTAAAACAAATAGACCTAAGAGAGAAGAAACATTTATAATAAGAAATTCAAACTAATGTTTAATTACTACAAAATTAAACTGTGCAAAACTTCCTGAATAACAGGGTTTATCAACATGTTTACTGAAAATATTAACATTAAAAATGAGAATCAATAAAATCGAATTTTAAATAATCTAAAATTACCTTTTCTACTATCTTTTTTATTACTTTTCCATATTAAAGCATTATTAATTACATATATGTGCAAAGTACCTTGAAATTTTGGCTCTCCAATGACTTAAAACAAGCATACATTTCTGTTCCATTTAAGACGTGAAGACTGATAAACAATTTCAGGTCACACATTTCAGATCAATCAATGGATATGGCTCTTTTTTCTTGCCACCACCATCCCCCTGCCTTTTTATGAATCCTATTCAGAAGTGAAACATTTATTCAGCTCAGGGAGATTCTCTCTGGAGGGGAAATAATTTTATCAGTAAGACTCCCTGGTGATCAGGCTGACTTGGACCTGCTGTTAATCAGGCTTTTTGACATGGTAGCTTGAATAGCACTTCCCATGATGCTTTGTGATTCCACCTCAACACTTTCCTTTTGAACTCACCATGACTCATAAGTGCCTTTTTCTCCCTTTGTGTGTCTGAAGTTATCCCACTATTAACTCTAATTGGAAAGGTGCCTTTTGTTCCCCTAGTGTAGTCATACACTAACCACTGAACTCCCTAGGCTGAAATTTCAGGGGTAGCAAAAACTTATTTTTTTGATAAGTAAGGGGGATAAATGATGATAACTCTGATAACTTGAGAGCTGTTAATAGGAAGTTACTGAAAAGGAGAGATGAGACAATTACATAAATCTGACTATGTAAAAATATTTTGGTTAAAGGTCCAGCATGAGATTAATCTGCATTCACTTTAGGATTCGAAAATTCCCAAATAAAATAAAAGCCTCCTCTGAAGGAGGAGAAAAGTAAAAAACACAGCTGGGGAAGTGGGGCCTCCAAGAGGGTATTTGTATGAGAATCTGAGGAGCTTCCTGGCAAAGAACTGACCATGGGGAGAAAAAAGGGCTTGGAGGAAAGCCCTCTCACCATCAGTGAGAGGGGTGATTTGAGCACCAGTGGATACTTATTTATCTGGCCTGAAAATGCCTTCTAGCCCAGTCCCCAGGGACCCATTCCTGGGCTGCACAGAATGTGCCTGTGAGCAAAAACGGAAAGAGCTGTTTGACCTGAATCTCTGGAAGATTTTGAGAGCAACAGGAAATTTTGCTTGGGAACCTTGCAGCACAAAGTTCAAGGAGATAGACTCAACCACGTTAGGCTTTTTGTGCTCTTTGGAGCTCCTGGCAGCATTTCTAGGAAGCTGGACACCAGTGCCCTAGAGAGCAAACCCCAGTCACCAAAAACAGACTTGCAGAAGCATCACCAAGACCTGGGACACCTTTGCCTTGCATTCAAAGTCTAGCGCCCCCGGTGGACGTTACTTGCTTCATAAGGATTAGAGATACAAAGAGTAGATCACAGAAACACCAAAAGAAAATGGTGACTTCCCTGGGGTAGCTAAGAGGATGCATTTGTGAGTACATCAAGGATATTCTCCAAATTACAAAGAACAGAGAGGCCATGTCTTATAGGGGCATATTAAAATCATACAACATTAATTGTAGATGGAGGTGAGAGCTATAGAAATACACTACTCTATGTCACACGACACTTGTTTGACCTACAGATTCTTGAGTGGTTTAGGAAAGTGGCTGATCACTATACTAGAGATGAATAGTCTGAACAGTACCCAGGTTACCATAAGTCATAAAACTATATGCTTAGATTTCATCATTATCCTTACAATCACAGTGTTCATTAAAAATGAACAAATCAAATCATATTGATATTATCAGCTTCAGGAGTGAAAAAGTTAATCTATTTTTGTTGTAGTGAACATAGTTTTTGTCTTATTTTAGGAACTGGATGACGTTACAAAGTACAAAGAGGGATCAAGACGGCTCATTGTTCAGGTCATCCTATATTTAACTATACCTCCGTGTAGGAAAAGCCCCACTTGAGAGGCGAGAACATCTAGAGCCTAGCCACAACTTTACCTTCTACCTTGTGACCTTTAGGAAAATCCTCATTACTCTAAACTTGAGTTTTCCTATGTTTACAATTAGGTTAATAACATTCATTCCCACTTATTTCAGAGAAGTATTGACAGGAATGATTTATAGACAAATGCTGTGGAACCGTAAAGCACATGGCAAAGACAAGACACTGCAGCTATGATTTCTGGTTTCATCTGGTTTTGAGTTTGACATGCCTTCCAATAACATTTTGATGACTGCAGTTCTCATTCCTCCTTCTTTTGCTCTTTTTCTACCTTTGATATGGTCTTCAGAGAAATGATCGTTCATTCAAGGCATATGTGATGAAGCAATTTAGAAGTTTACAGACTTTAAATGGGATTGACTTAGTGTGTGACCACATCAACAAATAATGCAGAAGCAACCCCACCCTTTCTACAGAGTTCCCTTTTCTGGCATAAATAAAAAGTTGAGATGAAGAAAGGGGTAATGACTGCCTGATGAACTTCATCCGTGTTGCTATCTTCTGAACTCTTGCTCCTTTTCATTCATTTCTTTTTTTACCCCTTGGTCTGTGCTTCCAGAAATGAAGACATGAAGCCAAAATTACAAGGTATGCAAAGGAAAATAAAACTGGATGAAAATGTACCCAGGGACACTGAAGAGAGAAATAGCTAAGAAAATACATATAAAGATAAAAAAGATGACAGAGAAAATTACATAGAAGATCCAACATATCCAACATATATTTAATTTGCACATACTGACATGCCTGTCAAATCAGCCAGTTCCAATGAAATAAGTACATAATGATATTCTAATTTTATATGTAAGAAAACAAATCTAGGGCAGAAAAGGGAATTCTCCATAGACAAAGAGCTCTGGCAAGAACAGGTCAGTTCAGAGATTCCTTTGGGATTAGGCAAATAATGGGGTGATGAGGATATTATGTGTAGAGTTATATACAGAAATGAGGAAAGGAGAAACCTAGTGTGACTAGGACTCAAAAGAACTTTGCAGAACAAACATGCAGCTGGACCATGTAAAAACTAAAACAGTTGAGAGCTAAAATACCACCCAATATTCAATTATCCTCTATCCACCATCACGGGATGAGCATAAGAATTTATTGATCAATACTCTTGTGCAAGTTCTCCAGCACTATCACAACTGGCTCATCAAAGACTCCATGGTACAGATCTCTCACATCAATACTTCAACTTTTGACATGAAAAATGACAACAGAAATGAAGATGATAATGCTGATGACCATGAAGTATTAATCATGTACCATGGACCAGGCAGTGTGTTAAGTATTAGCCCCTTTATACAGAAAATAAAACTCAGGCTGGGACTTAGCCATTATAAGATACTTACCCTGCTGATCTGATTCCAAAGCTCATTGTGCTATAACATCTGCAGATTACATGACTCTTCCATAGAACAATTAGCTGTTTCTGCCTCAGTTGTGGGGTCACACAGAACCTACATGGCGACTTATACTTTAGGATACATCTATGGCCACTACCTTGTACTGGTGGCTATGAGAATGATGAAACCAGAAATCCAAGCCATGCAGGTGCCTTCATTTCTTGAAGTGGCTAAAGCGCTTGCTCAGAGGTCACCGTCACCTCCCTGTGCTTGCACCACTCACGCCTGATGCTTGACTCCCTCCCCTTACTGATCCTACACCTGGACAGATTCTGCGACTTCCACATTTAGAAGAAGTTTTACCTCCAAAAATCTAAGAACAGAAAGTCAAATACTGTAGGTTGTCACTTACGAATAGGAGCTAATCAGTGGGTACACATGGACATACAGAATGAGAAAACAGACAGTGGAGATGCTAGAAGATGGGAAAGTAGGAGGAAAGTGGGGCTGAAAAATTACCTGTTGGGGACAATGTTCGCTATTCAAGTAATAAGAATTCTAAAAGCACAGATTTTACCATGACACAATAAGTGTATGTAAGAAGCCTGCACTTGTACTCCCAAAATCTATAAAAATAAAAACAGAAAAAGACAATTTTTTTAAATGTCTATGCTGTTTAGGTCAACCTTAAATTATATACCTTTAGATAGCTACAAAATATGTTCTTTTGGCTTCAATATTCAATTTTGTGCCCTCTAGGAATCCAATCAGAAAGTATTTATAGGACACCAGATGGCTGGTATCAAAGTTATTTCTCTGTATTAATCATGAACAACTCAACTAGGTATATAGATATATATCTTCTTATTATCAGATTGTGTTCTCATCTTTTCTGAGGCATTATATCTCAGATTTAGGCTAGATTAGTAAGGATAACATTATACTGTACCGATTATACTCTGACTGTACTGTAAATCCCCAAATTTCAAGAGTTTAATAATAACAAAGATTTATTTCATGTTCACATTCTGGTCCAATGTGGTTCTGGTGGCTTTCTACCCTGCTTACCTCCAAGTGATAATTCAAAGCCCCATGCTGCTTCCACTTTATAATTCTACCATCTTAGGGTCCTTCACTTTCAGCTGCACAGGCAAGAGAATGTGATGAACACACACCTACTCTTGACCTCAGATTGGAAATGTCACTCTGGTCCCATTCTTATTGGCCATAACTCAGTCACATGGCCCAATAACTATAAGGAAGGCTGGGAAATGAAGTCTTCTTTTCTGTACTCAATAAGGAGTAGTGAGCGGGTGAGCATCTTCCAGGCTCTGCCTGTAAATTGTGTTATCTTCTAGCCATTTAAATTCTAGATAAAACCTTGCTAACACCATGTATCTGTTTACTCAGGCAATTCTGTTGCTTCTACCTTCAAATTATATTGAGAATTTAACTGCTTATCACCACTGATTTGGTTCCACAAGGGTGTCAGTCTCTATCATCTCTCACTTTGATGAGTGCGAGAGATTCCTTACTGGGTTCCTTTCTTCTCCCTCTGCCCCATTTGTCTTTTCTCAAGATCAGCCAGAATAATCACGCTGAATGTGGGTCAAATTATGGTCTGCCCCTTTTCACACAGACTCAAATGTCCTTCAGAGTCAACTTCTTCCCATGGTCTGCAAGGCCGTTTGTCATGTGCTCCCCATGATCTCTGAGCTCATTGCCTGTTCTTCTCCCCTTTTTGCTCCTCAAATACCCCAGCATGCTTCCACCTTAGGTCCTTTGCACCAGCTGTTTCTTCCTCCTGAAATACCTTTCTCCCAGATATCACCATGACTCATTTCTCCTCCTCCTTCAAGTCTGTACTCAACTGTCACTGTCTCAGTGAGGGCTTCCTGGGCACATCCTGGTCCCCACACCCTGGCACTTCCCATTCCCATTTTCCTCCTCTTTTTGCGGGGAAGGAGGAGGTTCATTGTGCTTATCCCCTTTCAACATAGTGCATAATTTATATTTCTTTTTTTCTTATCTGACCCACCATATTAATTAGAATAGAAGCTCCATGAGAGCAAGAAATTTTGTCTATCTGGTTCACAAGCCCCTACAACAGCTGCCTGGCATGTAACACTCTTATATTGTCAAATAAATGAGTGAATGGATTCTGGCACCCAACTGACCTGGTGCTAAATCCCAGAATCTACTAGAAGATGTAGGAGAGGTAAGTACATCTCCTTCCTTGATATCCAAGAATTCCCAACTTAGGTATGTCAATTAGGCCTTTACCGTGGCTTCTACTAAAATTCATCAGTTTCCCCTGTTCATCACATGGCTACGTTGATTTTGTCATTTTTCTGTATGTTTTCCTGTTGATTCCTTATGTTTTTGACACTACCCGTATAGCATATTTAAATATTAAGGTGTTTAAGGCAAGGGTATGACTTTCCATTTTATTAGTACATCAAGTAACTTAATAAAATTCATTGGGTACTATTGTTGCTGATTCTTTACATAAACATTTTAGCAATTTATTTTAGCTTTTATATCCATGCAGATTCTCTTCCATATATAGAACCAGACCAACCAAAGAAAAGGGGCAAGCTGAGGAAATGAACATTCTCCCACCACACAAGGCTCCCCTCTCAATGAGTCTTGGAGTTCTTGGGGGCAGCCTCACTATGCTGTCAGAACTTAGTAAATAAGCCTCCCCTTCATTAGAAAGAAAGTCTGAGAAGCAGACCAGAGAATTTTGAGACCATTTTGTCTTCCTTCCCAAGAAGCTGGGATGCTGGTGTCTGGACACAAGCTGAGCATTACAGTCATTGTTTTAAATAAAGGGTCCCTTTGATCTGATTTAAAAACACAAACAGAAGGGCTTTTGCCCAATGTGAATTTGACATGTGTCCTTTGATCCTATAAATAATCAAATTTGAACACACTGTGTCTTATAACCACAATTGCAAAGTGTGGAATGAGGCAAGTTTTTGTTATAAAAAGACAATTTGCATGTATTAAGCAATATTTTCCAACAATACATTCTTGTTTCCAAGATTCTTTGCATGTTTCTTCATCAGCAAAAATGCTACTTATTTCTTTTTCCTACCCTTCCCCATAATTGTCAACAATAAAGGGAGGTCTATTTAAAATAGCTCATTTTCCCCAGATGGAGAAAAAATAGTGTTTTCAAAGAAACCCAAATCAAAGTTGTTCAGATTCATTCAGTTGGGATTCTGGAGAGCTTGACTTTTTAGGGTGGAACGATTCATTAAAAGGTTTCACCATGCAGTCCAGAGGTTAGCACTGTCTGGATATCATCAAGTGTGTGAAACACTAGGCCCAGAAAGGAAAAGACTCAGCAGGAAGTAGGAAAACGTTTACTTTCAATACGACTTTTTTGGGTCTTTTGGCCTCTGGATTTCTAAACCCCAAGGCCCGAGAGAGGTTACAACCTTGAGCCCAAGCTTCCTGGAGCATCAAAGTCATTTCTGAACTTACAGGGTGAAATGTATTTAAAGCCCTTCCCCAGAGGGAGTTGCAAAAGTTGGAGGTTGTTTCACTGTCAGGGTCAATTTATATTCGAACGAGTGCAGGAGATGGGGTCTTTACCCATGGGACTTCCTAGGAAAAACAGAATTGACCTATTTTTAAGGGGAATGAATTCCAGAACTCAGTCCTTGTGACCTACTCCCACCCACATCCGTTCTCCATTCTTCCAGTGGAGGAGAAAGCTTTCTGCAAATCACTACTGCCAATAACAATTGTCACCCTCAGTACAAGGAACTGCCAGGATCCCTGGGTCCCTAACCCTCATCATTAACTCTGACCAGGCAAAGACCTTCACTGCATTCCAAAGCCAAGTTTAAATCTCAAATGCAGGTGTGCACGGGACATTAACAGCTAACATAGAAATGTTAGCTCCTATTATCTCTATTTTAATTGTATGAACTTTTAAAATGATTATGCCTGCCTAAAATTATTATTAATACAGAATAATCCCTTGACATACTTGAATGGAGGACATTGCAACCTGGATTTTATTTGTTTGTTTTGTTTTGCCCCAGAAGTTCTGAAACTTACAGAAATAGACTTCCCCATAGAGGATGCTTAGGAAGCCTTTTACAAAGTATGTACCTTGACAGTCCAGGAAATAAGAAACCAAGACTCACATATATTGCCACTGAAAGCCAGATCACAATTACAGAAAATATTGTTCTAAATAACACAACAAGTGGCTATATGGAACAGAGAAACAAGCCAGAACTATATCAGCCTGTTCAGGTATATGCATGCAGAAGACTTTAAGAAGTAGATGTCTCAATTCTAAACACTATATGGGAATTAAAAAATCATCTTAATACCTTCAGTCTGAGACATTTTCTTTCATATCCCAAATAATATAGCATGTGATAATATTTTCCAAAAGATAGAAACCTCCATATGAAAAAGTTTTGCGAAAGCAGTTTACCCTCTGTTTTTTCAATAGCCACCAAAATTTGAAACCAATACAAGGACTATGTCTTGAAAAGAAGATAAATTACTATGTTTTTCAAAAAATATTCTTCATATTCCTATTAAATCACAGAAACTCAAGATTAGATTTGTGTTTCTAAGAATTAACTTCTATTCTCCTGAAGAAATACAGTGGCCATCTCTGATCACTTGCCTTCTAGAACCAAAGAAACAGCACTGCTGCATCTTTCAACACTAGCTAGAACCAGGGTAATTGAGTGCTTTAAATATATATTTCACTTCATGTTTTAGTATTGGATTCTTAGTATGAGAGTCAGACTTCTACAGAGAACACAAAGATCTTTTAAACCATCGAAGGCATCAGTTTCCCCTCTGGAATCCAGCTCCTCCCCTGTGGCTTATTATTAAATACCCCACAGGCCAACCCAACATGGGGGCTCCTTACCTGTGCCATAATGAGGGATGGGTGTGGTCCATATTCTTATTTTGCTTGTTAAATGGCCAACCTGGGTTCAAATCTCTGTTGGGAAACCAAGCAGCTGTGTTTATGGGGCTTGTCACTTTTGCTTTTCTAGAAATCAGTTTTTTCTTCTCTAAGATAAGGGGATAGAGTTCGATGTACATTAATAATACCTCCAGAGCTGACGGCCAATGATTATTTAGGCGACTGTGAGGTACATGTGCTTAATTAGTACTTAATGAGGACATAGACAAAATTAACTGAATCTAAGTCATCTTAGAGCTACTATAGAGACATATTCCCAAGAGTTTCCTGTATATATAATAGTAAGTACAATGCCTTTTATTTTTCTTGAGATAGGGTCTCATGTCATCACCCAGGCTGGAATGCAGTGGCATCATCTTGGCTCAATGCAACCTCTGCCTCCCAGGTTCAAGCAATTCTCTTGCCTCAGCCTCCCAAGTAGCAGGGATGACAGGCATGCACAACCATGCCTGGCTATATATATGTGTATATATATATATATATATATACATATATATATATATATATATAGTATTTTTAGTAGAGACGGGTTTTATCATGTTGGCCAGGCTAGTCTCGAACTCCTGACCTCAGGTGATTCGCCCACTTTGGCCTCCCAAAGTGCTGGGATTACAGGCATGAGCCACTGTGCCCAGCCTAGGATGCCCTTATTATCCTTCATATAGAAACCAATAATATAAAACATGTAAAATTCACAAGGGATTACCTATAATTTTGTTTTATAAATGTGGCTTGAACTTGAAATTATCCTTAGTAGTCTATCCATTTGGCTCAGTGATATTTCATCTGTAAATAAAGATATCATTATGACAAATAGTCATTTATCCCTTAGAATGAGTAAGTTTATCAAGTCATTTTCTTTTCCTTTTTTTTTTTTTTTTT